>NC_051432.1:4322416-4338784 GCF_001649575.2 Kryptolebias marmoratus
GGTACCAGGTGCCATCAATTTTGAACCTTTTCACAAGATTCTAATTTTCTGATATGATGAATTTGAGATTTTCATTTGTTGTCATTTGTAATCATCAAAATTAAACGAAATAAACATTTGAAATATATGAGTTTGTATGTAATGTATGAATGTAATATACAAGTTTCACTTTTTAAATGGAATTACTGAAATCAATCTACTTTTTCATGATATTCTAATTTTATGACCAGCACCTGTATACTAGTAAACTGAGAGTTTTGCCTTTTGACTCAACTCTTTCTTTGCCACTACTGATCAAAGCAATGCCCTCATTACTGCAGACGAGGCCCTGATCCATTGAACCATCTCCTGCTCCATCCTGCCATCACTCATGAACTAGACTCCCAGATACTTGATCTCCTCAACGTGAGGCAGAGACTCATTCCTGATTTGAAGGGAGCATTCCCCCCCCCCATTTCAGGTTGAGAACCATGGCCGTGGACTTCGAGGAGCTGACTCTCTTCCCAGCCGCTTCACACTCAGCTGCTAACCGTCCCAGTGCCCGCTGAAGGTCATGGCCTGAAGACACCAACAGAGCCACATGATCTGCAAAAAGCAGAGACGAGATCCTGAGGCTCCCAACCAGACACACTCCTCTCCATAATTGTGCCTTGAGATTCTGTTTATGAACACCAAAAACAGGATCAGAGACAAGGGATAGCCCTGGTGAAGTCCAGCCTACAATGAAAATGAGCTAGACTTTGTGCCAAAAATGCTGAAAAGGGTGAAGATCTGGTCCACTGTTCCACGACCGGATCCTCCTGGATCCCTTCCAATACCCGACAGTAAACTTTCCCAAAGAGGCTGAGAAGTGTAATCCCCCCAAAGTTGGAACACACTCTCCGGTACCTTTTTTTTTTTTTTTTTTTTTTTTTAAATGGGAGCCACCCCCTCGGTCTGACACTCAGCAGTTGTTGTCCTGGCACTACATGCAACACTGAAGAGACATGTCAACCATGACAGCCCCACATCGTCCAGAGCCTTCAGCAACTCAGGGCGAATCCTGTCCACTTCTTGCGCCCTGCCACCAAGGAGCTTTTTGACTACCTCAGTGACCTCTACCATGGCAATGGACTCATCTTCCCCCGAGTCCTCAGACTCTGCCTCCTCAAAGGTGGACATGGTGGCCGGATTAAGAAGAAGTGCTTCTCCCCTTGTTGTTTAGATAAGAAAAGTGTTTTTTTCTATTTTAAGTAAGATATTTTTTAAAAAAAGAACCACAATCTGTTTGCTCTTACAGAGCAGCTCGCTGTTTGTAAACTTCCACCAGGCTGCTCAGGTCGTTGATGTCGACCACTGATGGTCTGGCAGCGACGGCCTGCGGCTGCAGCCTCCGATCCTGTGACTCATTCAGGTACGACACGATGCCGCCGAGCCGCTGGCCTGCTTCAGCTTGCCGGTAGCTCTTCACCAGATATCTGCACGAAAACATCCGAGTGAAACAGTTTAGTGAACCATTTAAATTTGTGTCCATGGAAAACTGCACAAAAATACAATAATTTTCCTGCCTGAAAATGAAACGGCGTTGAGAAAATGGGTTTTCCAGGAAAGTTCTAGTTATTTGATTGTGATCGGTGATAGAATAAGTTTACAGTTTAAAACCTGATGTTCATTTACTAAATTCAGTTTTTAGACGTGATGCTGTTTACGTTTTGTCAAGCTTTACTTCACAGGAAAACAATAAATTATACTATATCAATTAGGTGAAATCAGTTTAGTACTTTGTACAAAGTTTGTTTGTTTTTTTTTTACTTAAGTAACTTGAATTGAGAGTAGATCTGTAAGTACAGCTGAAAAAACCAACACAAATGTTGGTATTTTTTTCTGTGTCAGTGGGGTTTTTTTCAGCTGATGTTGTGCTTTGTATAACCTGGATTTTATTTCAGTAGTGCCTCAACCCTGTAGCACTTTTGGAATGAGCATGAAATAAATGTAGTCTATATGGGCCACTTTCAGTCACCATTTCAGACTTATTGTGATTTGTGAGAATGAGAGCAGCTTTATAGTCTGTCCTACTTCAGGTGTTGCACTGGTGTTGATTCTGGGGGCTCAGGTGTACACTGAGATTGTTTATCAGAAGGCTTCAAGGTAATGGTGATGGTTTTTCCCCTCTTAACTTCAATATTCCTGAGTACTTTGAGTGTATTTATTACCTTTAATTAGATTAAAATTCAATAAAATTCTATTTTATTGAATTTGGTATTGAATTGGTAAGGCAACAAAATAATTAAAAAAAACACCAAGGAGGTGAAACCTGTTGCAACCCACTGTACATAAACGCCTACATAAAAGGTAATCACAAGCTGTTCACACGTGTTTCAGGCTCCGTGTATCTTATTTCATTCTGACTCCCAACACCTTCATTGTTTCTGTTAAACATTACATTCAGGTATGTAAAGGGGAAGTTTCTAAAAGCGTTCAGGTCCTCCCTTTCAGAGAGAAAATATCACATGGCAGGTTTCTAAAACAGAACTGCTGACCTTTACGGTGTTGATAACACAAAACGCGAGCAGCGTCATGGTGGATGTGCCTTGTGTTTGTTTTTACAGTGGGAGGAGTCAGGGTGTGTCTGCAGCGTTTGTGGCACGGTATCTGTAACACTGCTGCATGGGTGGTTGTTTAGGTCTGAATGCTTCTGCATCCAGACCTTTTCATGTTAAATGCTACAACAAAAATTACTTTCATGTACTGTCAGCAACAAGTGCCCTGTTCAAACTGAACAGACCCTCTGCTGAATAAACACTCCAATAAAGACATTTTTGGAGGGGAAACCCTGACAGGCTGGGAACTTTGTACACTTCTGCGTGCTGCTTACTTGCCAACATTTGGGAATGTCAATGTGGGACAATATAGCGTAACACCCCNTCACATTTTAAGTATTACATTATCTGTGTTTAAGTCTGTCTGCCCAAATATATACAGTTGTACATAAAAAGGTTTGCCAGACACAGCTTATCTATTCATCAGCTGATCGTGTCTTTAAAACATCATGCAAAAAACCCACTCCCAGAAATACACACAACCATCACAGATTCAACAGGATTTTCCTGAATTCTGATCAATTAATTTGAATTAAACACATATCATAGTTGCTTAAGATCAGGGCTCTCAAGTTTTGATCTTTTGATCTTTCTCTCCATCCTCTCAGCTGTTATATTGTAAATACTTATCAGTAAACAGCTGTAACTTGTTATTTATTAGTAGTAGTAGCTTTAGCTAACCTGAACATTTCCAGGCCTCCTCTTGAAAAGCTTTCATCTTTCATGCCTACATCTTTATCGTTCTGCCTCTCCATCTTTAGCTCTCTGTCATCAGATGACAACACGACTCACACGAAAACAATCGCGCTCCCGCGCGTGCTCGAGGGGGCACGCGCGGGAGCGCCACTGTGGACACAGAGTGGAGCGGGTCTCCTCTCTGCTGTGAGATTGACAGCTGTCAGTGCTTGGGAAGTGGGCAGGGCTTACGGTACGCTGCAGAATGAGTGCTTTCTCACATTTAGCCGCCAAAGTCACTAGATTTGACAATAGTCGCTTTAAAAAAATCCTAGAGGGATCTGAAAACTCGCTAAATATAGCGCTAAAGTGACAAAAAGGCCGTGTGCGTGTTTTTTTTGTGTGAGAAATACTAAGTGTGGCATGTGAGGGCCAAATGTCCCGCATCACCCTGTGCAGGACTTTTGGCTGTCCCGCACAGGGTGATGCGAGACAAGGGGCGGGGGGGCTAAATGCTGGACGGTTGGCAAGTATGCGTGCTGAGTGACCTGGCAGTCTGCAGCATCATGACTGTGTTCTCGCCCTCGTAGGTGCAGGTCGGGGTGAACTCAACGTAAATGTCTGGCAAGGCACTGCTTCGAGAGTAACCGTGGCCGCCGCACGACATGCGGCACACTTCGATAGCAGAGTTGGTTTCCCACGTGGTGAAAGCCTTCAGACCCGCAGAGAGGGCATGGAGCTGCAGATCAGAGGGGAAAAAAAGGAGACATCGTTAAACAAATGCCTGCTTTGATTCTCAGTCAGCTTTACCTTTCCTGACTGTTATCTGCTCTTTTTTTCCTGCATTACCTGGCTATAAATAATGCAACTACAAATGAGTCTACTCAGAGAGCGCTTCCTTCAACAAGCTCAAGGTTGTGTTTATCAATTTTAATGAAAGTGATCACTCTACAACCAATTTTTATGGATTTTGCCTCTGCCCATGCTATCGCTCTCTATGTTTCAGCTGGGTATCTTTTGCATGTTTGTGCTAAAAAACAAACAAACTATAATGACAGATTTTAATGAAACCTTCAGACAGCAATCATTGGAGTCAGCCCAACTCAAAGTGCTCGCCACAGCCAACTGATTTGGAAAACTCAAAAATGGCTATAACTCGGCCAGCTTTACAGATATTGAGCTAATTTTGGTGCAGCTGAAAGTAACTCCCACACATCCTCAGAACACAACATATCTCATGAGAACTTACAATATCTGAGGCGATCACATATAAAGGCATGTTGAAGGTTTGACCAAAACAGCTGCAACATTTTTCAACATGAGATGATTTTGGTCTAAAACTGGCATGAAAGGCAGTGGGTGATATGCATTCCTTCAAGGAATAGTAGGCCTTTACTTTTTTTTTTTTTTGCATTTAAACTGATCTAGAATTAAATGCTTGGATTAGTAATTTTATTCAATAAAAGAAATCTTTCCAACAACTCTGATCGGTCCATGAAAGATGAATCCAAATCCTTTCATGGTCCCTACCTCAGGCAGCTCGCTGAAATCCCCCTCGCTGATGTCTCCAGAGATGCGGTGGTACGTTTGTGTCATGTACTGTCCAATAAAAGTGAAGGCATAGGCCGTGGCCAGCAGCGGGAACAGTTTGTACTGCTGCGTCTGGTAGTCGAGGATCTGTGGTTCTGGCTCCCTGTGGATCAGAAACACACGCAGGTTGGAGGGTTCTCTGCTCTGTTTGACAGAAGACAACGTAAGAAGAGAACAAAATGTTTCCTGTAACTAATGTGTTGCTGGAGGACAAGAACGATTTTTGTGGATTTAAAGATGTCATTTAAATATCAGACGTCAACAGAACACATCTGATCAGGAATATATAGCGTCTCTTCAGGGTATTTTTCCTCATCATTTTGAATACATAATTAGTTAAATTAGTTAAACTAATTTAACTAATTAGTTAAATTAGTTAAATTGTTGCATGTACCATCTAGACTAGACAAATCCTAAAATCTAACATGTTTAAGGCACTTTTTTCATCTGAATTTTCACGATTTTCCAACTAACAGTTCTTGTTTTTTGTAATTTGTTTATAATAATAAACCCACCATGTAATAACCAGAACTTGAAAAAATATATATCATAGCTCTGAAGTACTACCACTCCGTTGTGAGTGCTTAACCCTAAGCTAGAGTTTGTATTGATTTTACACAAAAATATTAAGTAAATAAATAAATATAACTCCATGGGGGCAATAAAGTATATTTGATGTAATTTAACTGAGGTTTTCACATGCAGTTACTGATTTCTATGCAACTGTCTGCTGAAGCTTCATCTGTACTGTGATTTGTGCTGCCTGACCCCAGTTGGATCTCAGACTGGTGACGGACGGCGCTGTAGCGGATGGCGATGGTGCAGGACTTGGCGAGGGCCTGAGCTGACTCGCTGACAATCATGGAGCGGACAAACACCATGGTGCCGTAGGTCAGCTTGGAACTGGGCGGCTTCACGTAGGTCCCATCTGGCTCCAGCTGGTGGACAGAGACAGATTCAACGTTCCTTTAAATGCACTTTATTTTACACATTTAAACATTACTTAATATAATTACTATGAAGTTCTTCTACGTGTTTGTGCAGAATTAATCCTGAAGACGCTTGTTCTGATTTCAGTCTACCTGCAGTGACCTCACCTGCTGTAAACGGTACATTTAAGAGTAAACCTCAGCTCCACCTCAGTAACTAACAAAACATTATGAGCACCTATCTGAAAAATTGGCAGAGGTGAATTATGCATATAGGGTATATATATAGGGCATATGCATATAAAGATGCAATAGTCTGTCTGTTGTAAACAAATGGAGATAAGTGTGGCTATAGCATTGATTTTTGAAACATCTGAAAAAAAAATGTATTTAAAATATCATTTTATCTTTACCTTATTGTTAAACATTGGTTGTTAACTATATTGTTAATAGTTTACATGTTTTTATCTTCTTGCTGGGAGTGATAACATGTTTTTAAGTCAAAACACGGGGGAGCAAAAACATAGGTTTGCACGCCCACTCTAAAAAAATGTGAGAACAGCTGCTCCACTGATCAGGCACCCGTGCAGATGAACTCGCGATGGAGAAAAGGTATCAGGTACGTGGCCTGAATCAGAACTACAGAGAGTCTGCTTGAGTTTATTTTATCCAAATTGTTTTTCTTTGTTTTCTCCTGTTATTTTAAGCTGAAATATCAGAAGCCATTATGTCAGGATTTTTTTTTTTTTTTACTTTTTTTTTTTTTGCAGTCTGAAGTGCCTGTGGTAATAATAATAATAATAATAATAATAAATCCAATTTATACCGCACTTTTCATTAACAAAAATCTCAAAGTGCTACACAGTGCAATTAAAATCAAAGATAAAAAATCAGAGATAAAAACAACATCATAAAAAACATGTAGAAGCAGAATAGGCTTGCTTAAATAAAAAAGTCTTCAAGCCTCTTTTAAAATCAATCAATGGTTGGGGAGCTCTCAAATAATCTGGGAGAGAGTTCCAGAGCCGGGGAGCAGCTAGAAATCAGTGAAAGTAAAATGGTGATAAAAAGTAATTTATTAGAAATTAAATGTTTTTTTTTATTTCTAGTAAACTCTGTTTTTTGTGACATCTACATAATATTTGGAGGAAAGTATTTTTTTATGCATGGATATTTTGACACAAGACTTGTGAAAATCATGGCAATTTTATTCATACAGATATTTAAAAAAAAAAACAAGGTTGTGCTCTTGTGAAAATAAGTTTGACCCTCTTGTTTAAGGGTTAGCTTTAATGAGAAATTAGGTCATATATAGTTGAAGCACCGTTCTAAGGTCTGAAAAGACCGATGAGAAATCAGGCAGGAGAGATCTTAGTGGCAAAACTCTACAAACATTCTTAAAAAAGGACTTTTCCTAACATGTTAATGGAAGTTTTCTTAAAAATTATTGTTATTATCTTGTCTCGTTTTTGTGTCGTCTCATGTCTTCCCTGATGTGTTTGTGATGAATAGTCATATTTAGATTCTGCAGTGATGCTGAACTGCTCTCCGTGGCAAAATGACAACAAATTGCTCACATCTGCTGAACTCGATGAGCATGTTTGTGCTGCTGCTATATAATTAGTGCTATTTGCTTTGTCAATACAACGCTGAGAAGAAGTAAATAGAGGGGTGCAAATAATATGCTAAATCACCTTGGCATATTTCATGAGCATGTTCTCTCGCGGAATCCTCACGTTCTCCAGTTTCAAGAAGCCATTGTCGACTTCATTAAAGCCAAACTTGGGACCGATATCACCAACTACAATACCTACGAGGAAAAAGCAAAGGGAGTGTCCAGAGGAGGGTGAAAATGTAGAAAACAAACAAAAAGACAGAAGCTAAAAGACTTTAAAATAAACACCAGGTCCAGGAAAACGCCACAGACTGTGTTTACCTGGCATAGGTTCATGTGTGGTCATATCACGAACAGGTACGATGAAAGCATGCAGGCCGTGGCAGTTTCCAAGACTGTAGAGCTGGGCAATAACTATGGCGTGGTTGGAGGTCTTCCCAACTGGAAAGAGAGAGGAGATTTTTTTTTTTTTATTTGACAAATGGGTCTAAAGCAGGGCTGTCAAACTCCAGGCCTCGAGGGCCGCTGTCCTGGGAGTTTTAGGTTTTTCTGCTCCAACACACCTGATTCAAATGGTTTGATTACCTCCTCACCAAATCATCAAGTTCTCCAGGAGCATGGCAACAAGTGATCCATTTAAACCCGGTGTTTTAAAGGAAGAACACGTCTAAAACATGCAGGAGAGCGGCCCCCGAGGAATGGAGTTTGACACCCCTGGTCTAAAGTATGGGAGTACTTCAAGTTAGCTGTCAGTCAAAGGGTGGTTTGTGCACTCTGCAAGTTGTCCTTGTTTTTACTACAACAGAACAAGAATGATACACAGAGGCGATGATGAGCCGGCAGCAAAAACAAAACCACCAGAGGTTCATTTTAAGCTGCTAAATTAACTCTACGAAGTTAAACAGGTTGTCTGTCGGCTACATTTTCAAAAGATGACATGTTTGAGAACACTTTTATACTAACATCTAGGCTTATTGTTCCTCTGATTAACGCTGTGCCGGTGTTATGTTGAATTTTGTTCACTCTTCAAGATCTGATTCCCTGATTCTTCTTAACCTCGATTGTTTTTAGCAAAGGTGTTTTAAATAAAATGTATCTTGATCTCTTTTAGTTTGTTGTAGTAGGAAAGCACCTCCTGGTGGCTGAAAATTTACACTACAGATCTCAATAAGGGAACAACTCAACACAACACCTGTTGTATTGATTTTACTTCTTCTAGTTTTGAGCACATTTAATTGTGCAGATAATGTTAATAAATAAAGGAATATAAGTTCATACACACTCACTGGTCACTTTATTAGGTACACTTGTCCAATGGCTTGTTAACCCATATCTAATCAGCCAATCAAATGGCAGCAACTCAATACTTTTTGGCATGTGGACGTGGCGAGGACAGCTTGCTGCAGTTCAAACTGAGAATAAAAATGGAAAAGAAAGGAGATTTTGGTGAGTTTAAATGTAGTGTGGTTGTTTGTGCCAGACTGAGAATTTCAGAAATTGCTGATCTGCTGGGATTTTTACATGCAACCATCTCTAGGGTTGACAGAGAATGGTCAAAAAAAAGAGGAAATATCCAGTGAGCGGCATTTGGGTGGACTAAAAGGTTTTGTGTCAGTGGTAAGAGGAGAATGGGCAGACTGGTTCTAGATCACAGAAAGGCAACAATTGCTCAGATAACCACTACTTACAAACCAAAGTCTGCAGAAAACCAACTCTGAACACACAAGTACAAACTTGAAGCAGATGGACTAGAGCGAGGAGCCCACTGGGTGCTGCTTCTGTCAGCTAAGAACAGGAAACTGAGGCAACAATTCACAAAGATTCTCCAAAATTGGATAATTAAAGACTAAAAAACACTGTCTGGTCTGAGGGGTCTAGATTCACTGGACTCCAGCGGTCTCCACAGCCGTTGGATCTGTCCCATCAATCATCTTTGGGATGTGGTGGAACGGGAGATTTGCATCATAGATGTGCAGCTGGCAAATCTGCAGCAAAGGTGTGATGCTAACATGTCAACATAGGACCAGAATCTCTGAGGAATGTTTCCAACACCTTGTTGAATTTATGCCAAAAAGAATTGGGTCCAACCCAGTACTAGCAAGGTGTACCTAATAAAGTGGCCGATGAGTGTAACATCTGCAATTTATATACATATATGATATTAAAACTGTAGGCTAAGTAAAGAGAACATTTGTCGATGTTATTACATTTTCAATAGTTATGTTGTATTTGTTTCTCTCCGTTGTTTAACAGGCAAAACAATTTCTCTCCACAGTCCGCTGCAGTTCTCACCAACAGTATCCTTACAACAGGCTGAATATTCAGGCTCTTTATTCTTAAATACACAAATAATAGGAGGTTCATTTGTCATGCTGCAGTTGGCTCTTTAAACCCACCTCATGTTCTTTGTTTGCATTTATTTTTTTTGTAGTAAATGATAAATGCCAAAGTTGACTGTTAAAAAAATGAACTAAAATAAAATTGTGGCTTATGATTTTTGAAAAAAAAAAATTAGTAACTAGATTATTCACAATAAAAATGGTCATTAGTGGCAGTCTTCCTCTAGTCCTGCTCCAAACACTGTAACCACCTCAGCTTCCCTGGTAAACAGTGAATCAGTTTTAATCTCATGTCTTTAGTGATATGATTATACACTCAAAATGTGCCAGGATGTACTGAATCACTCCAGTTTATAGTACCGCAACGGTCGCCTTTTACTCAAAGTTACCAGCCTTTTATTATTCTAGAGGGGAGAAAACAAAAATCACTGATGTGCTCTGAAAGCATTTAACGTCAACAAGAAAAATTCCTTCTTTTTAAACACAGAAATACAAACGGACATCTGGGAGAAGACGTCTGAGATCTTCAGAGTGAAGACGCGACGGTGTGAATGTGCTTACGTCCTCCAGGCCACCATTTGATGGAGCTGACGGTGGGAGTGTTCAGGACGAACTCCTGAGTGGCCGGATCGAACGTGGCGGTGGTCTCCAGGCCTCTGAGGTGTGTGCCTAAAGGGAGACGGCCCGATCAAAGACCACCAAGCATACACAAAATGAAGAGAACACTGTTTAAAAGAAAATAAATACTATTAGACATTAAACAATAATGCGCTAGCTATAACTATTACATTAGTCCTGAAAGGATAATAATATCTTAGCATCAATCAACAAGAAATAAATATGAAATACAAAAACATGACACAGAATAGCATTAGGACATGTTTAGCCAATGAGAGGTCAAAATATACATAATTCTGAACTCAATTTATTTCAAAATAAAATTGGAAGCCAATTTAAATTTTCTTCAAGCTCTAACATAAAGGAGTAAAGTGATGTATCTTGTAGTGTTTGACAGATCTTAATATGCAGCAAACATAAGCTGAGAAAACTTTATTAATGCCAGTAGTAAAGTATGACATTTGAGCCGGTCTGAAGCCAAAGACAGATTACAAGCCATGCTTGAAAATTACAATCTAAGACTGTCAGAACAGGTAAAAGGGTTGGTGGAGGAGCAGGGGTTTATCTAAAATAATATCTGACACAGACTGGTGGGCAGAAGGTCTGACAGACAGGAGCTATTCTACAGGTCTACATGAAGACATTCAAAACAGAAACAAGGACTTTTTTTCACATTTTGGTAACCTTTAGTTGCTGCGGAGGTTCTTTGGCTTTTCAGAAATAGAACTGTGTTTTACTCCAATAAGTTAATGCACACATTTTTTCAGACTGTCTGTAAATGGCTGTTGTTTTTAAACAGAATAAAATGTAAATAACTGACAAATACAAATATAATATAAATATTTCACATCCGTAACTTTAAGTGACAAAGGAAAATAATTTGACCGTTTACAGCCTCTGAAGAATCGTTCAACTTCCTCTATTTAACAGCTTTTACCTGCACTTAAAACAATTTATGGCAAAAATGTTAACATTTTCATAATTACCTACTAAAAGTTAAGTCCAACTGATTTTGAAAGAAAAAAATTTACAGTCCCTTGTGAAAGAATGTGTCCTTTTTGGTAATTGTTCTACTTTGTTGCCTTAAAACCTCTAATTTAATTGGATTTTCAGTTTGATTAAAAGCAATACTTCCGCAAAAATACTTCAGGGTAATGAAGTAAAAAAGGTAAAAACATAGTTTTAAATAATTATATATATATAAAACTGAAAGAAATAGTGTGTGCATATATATTCAGACCCTAAAACTCCAGACTGAATAAAGCCTTCTCTTGGAGCAGATCCAGCATCAAGTCTCTTCAGGTTCTTCTTCTTCATGATCTTGATCTGAGGTCTGGGTTTAGACTGGACCACTCCAGGACCTTTACCTGGTTCTCCTTAAACCAGTGGAGTGTTGCTTCAGCAGAGAGTTTAGAGTCACTGACCTGCTGGAAGGTGGACCTTAGTCCCAGTCTCTAATCTCTGGAAGACTCAAACAAGTTCTTCTCAAGAATTTCTCTGTATTTTGCTCCATCCATTTTTTTTCCCCAGACCCCGCTGATGAAAAACATTCCCACAGCATGGTGCCGCCACCACCATGCTTCACTGTAGGGCTGGTGTTCTCAACATGATGAGAGGTGGTAGATTTGAACCAGACATGTCCTTGATGGACACAAGTTTAGTTTTAGTCTTATTGTGTCACACCACCTTCTTCCATGCTTTGGAAAAAAATTCCAAACAGTTCAGCTTTTCTTTTTCTTTAGACAAAGGCTTTTTTCCCCACCACTCTTTCACTCGTCCAGCTCTGTGCAGCTTCTAGTTGTTCTATGGTCAGATCCTCCCACCTCTGCAGAAGAGCTGCAGCTCCATCAGGGTTATCTTTGGTGTCTCGAATGTTTCTCTAATTAATGTCCTCCTTATCCAGTCCTGAGTTTTGGCGGACGACCCTCTCTTGGCAGCTTTGCTGTTGTGGCATCATCTTTCCATTTCCTTAAAATGGATTTAATGGAGATCTATAGGATGTTCAGGGTTTGGGAATTTTTTTTTTTTTTAATAAACCAACCTTGATGTGTACTTCTTCACAACTTTGTCTCTGACCTGTGTGGAGGGTCCCTTGGTCTTCATGATACGTCTTTCTTGGTGGTAGCTCTGACTACTTAGAGATGTTGAACTGATGATGATCCCAATGGCTATCAGAATAGGTTTATATTATTTGACACTTAAACTGCCCATAGGTGGATATTATTTATTTTCTGTAGCTCCTGAAGGTAAAGGTTGGGGCTTTCAAAGCAAAGGAGCTGAATACATATGCACACACCACCTTTTGGTTTCATATTTCTTTTAATTATTTAAAGTTTTTTTTCTCTATTAACTTCATTTACTTGGAGTATTTTTGCATGTTTACAGTTTTGACTATAAAACAAAAGCTGGTTAGGCAAATTTAATCCTCAAAAAGATTTTGTGCTCTCTACTGTGATCAGACGATCAGATCCAGCCCAGGATTCTCCACCAGCTGTGTTGAAATTTGACATTGAAATTGAATATTAGATGCAAAATGCCTAAGCACGAGTTAAACATTTTCCACTATTTTCTAGAATTTAAAAATTGGAATCTTTTAAAAACCAGACAGGAGGACTTTTGTTTTTGTTGGGGCCAGTCAGTTGTTGCGGGATCAATTATTTCCACACCTTTAAAGATTTGGTGTCTAATCATTAAGGCATATTTTTTTTGGGGGGGGTACACTGGTGTTCAGAACGGGTTTGTTTGTTTTACCATGGCCCATCTCAGTCTGAGCGTAGGTGCCGATGATCTCTAGGTTCCAGGTGGGCATGAAGAAACGCTCCATTTGCTCTGGGGTGGCCTGGTTGAGGAGAGTGGGCAGGAACATCGCCAAATGCAGGTCCAAGGGCGATGGCCTGCCTGGGTGCACACAACTTGGCCAAGCAAGAGGGCCGAAGACACGACAGAGAAGAAAAGCAGGTGGCGATGTGGAAAAGGAAAGAAGGAAGGAAATATTTTGGATTTAAAGCCAGAATGAAAGACGTTTAAGCAGTTGAGATAAAGTAAAATGGTCCAAATGGTTTCATTGACAGAGGAAAGTTGTGGTAAATTATTGCCATGGTTTAAACGGAGAACAGGTGGAGGAGAGGACAGAGATGTTGTGCAAGCAAACAAGGAAGCCAGACGTGACAAAGACAAAACAGCTTGTGAGCATAGCATGCATATTGGAAGTGCTGATTCAAACATACAGTATGATTCAAATTTACTTAAAAACCACTCATTACGTCCCCATTTTAATCTGCCTTCAGTGTCTAAATCAACCACAGATTCTGCTCTACAACAATAAGGAGAAAAAGAAAGTCAACCCTCTTTCAATTCTAGATTTTCACAAAATCAGGACATCATAAAATGACCTGCTTTTTACCAGATTTTAAAAGGATTAAAATTTCATCTCAAGTGTACAGAAATGCACAACAGATTCCACCATGTTATTATGAAACAAGAACAAAGCTGAAACAGAAAAGCTGAGCCCAAGTCCCCGTGATCCAGCAGCTTGTAGGACCACATTTAGTGGTAGTTGTTTGCTTTAGGACTCTATCAGTCTCCCAGATGTGTGTGGAGGACTTTTGGCCTACTCTTTTTTCCAATGCCAACTTCAAAGAACTGAATATTGCAGATATTTGTTTCTGAACAGCTTTCTTAAGGTCCCGCCAAAAGATTTCAGTCAGGTTGAGGTCCTGGACTTTGTCCGGAACGTTGCAGCACCGCTCGGTTGTAGATTTGATGGTGTCTTTGGGATCATTGCCCCGTAGTAGAACTCAGTTTGGGGAAAACTTTAGCTTCACAAATGATCAAACCTCCACTGATACTGTTTGTTTGATTTTCTCCAAATTGCTGTGAAGAATGGGTAAACAACCTTAGTCTTGTGTGTCAAAAAGACACGTAGTTCATTCGGATTAGTCGTGCCCCCATGTTCTTTTTGGTGAGAAGATGATTTTTTTTCCTGCAGCCATTTCAATAAGTCATACTTATTCAGTTTTTTTCTAAACGCTCTGTCATGAACTTTACTCTTAAACCTGCCAACTAAAGCCTGAAGAGTTTGAGATGGTGCTGTTTTCCTTTTTCCAACTTCTCTATGATCTTGGGGTGAATTTAATAAGACATCGACTGCTGAGAAAACTGGCAGCTGTTTCAAATGTTTTCCACTTGTGAATAATCTTTTTTTATGTAGAATGATTGACTCTAATTATTTGAAAATGGCCTTTAACCCTTCTCAGATTGATGGGCAGCAAAAGTTGCTTCTCTGAAGTCATTGCTGATGTCTTTCCACCCTGGCAGTGTGTTAACACACGCTTGTATGCTTCAGAGGTGCTCACACTGATGATGATGACATTTGATCATCCTACAGAGGCGGCGAGGGCGGACCTGGTTTTACACACAGCTTTTTGGGTTTGTTTTTGTTTATAAGTAATGTCATGGTGGAATCTGAATAATTTGGGATAGTTTTAAAGGCTAATTTTGTTTAAAAATGTGCGGATACACAAAATCCTTGAACTGAAAGAAGGGGCTTTTCTTTTTCCTATAATCTTAAAATGAAAAAACACAGATCCTATAATTTCTGAGTAAATGTGCACAGAT
The DNA here is from genome assembly GCF_001649575.2 of Kryptolebias marmoratus. Lineage (NCBI taxonomy): Eukaryota > Metazoa > Chordata > Actinopteri > Cyprinodontiformes > Rivulidae > Kryptolebias > Kryptolebias marmoratus. The sequence continues at coordinate 4,337,379 of NC_051432.1, forward strand.
TATTTACAAATTTACTCCCTTGATTCAAAAATAAGGAAGAAAAAAAGTGCCTGCCCTGGCCTACATTCTCTCTCACCCAGAATACAAAGAGACATTCAGAGGCCTCATTATGGAGTCTCAGACCACACGTCCTCGTCTCACAGTGCTGCCAGTTTACCTTCAAATTCTCACCAATATAAAGTTTTCACGATTACTTCCACCCGGGACGCAAACAGAGAAACCAAAGACGAACTAGCCTTTAGAAAATAATTACACAAAAAATGGTTTGCAAGCTTTGTTCATCATATGTCAAAGATGGAGAACAATTACAACTTCAATAAGAAAGCACAAGCTTCTGTGTTTTATCGTCACATTGGAGGGAAATGGGAGAAATGGGAGCGCTGGGACTGGGAATGCTGTGACAATAATGTTAATGATGATGGATTTTGGAGAAAACAAAACTAGTTTAGTTTTAAAAGTGTTTTAAGTTTGTATTAAACCTCTGTCAACTTCAGCTGAACTATGTTAGGAACAGCAGAACAGATGCACATAAATTATACGGAATAAATTAAAGGGATATTTGAGACATTCTGAAGAGGGGTTTTGTGTAAAAGTTGTGAGCAGTTAATCTCTTACCTGTTGCAGATAGCTCTTTGAACAACCTCAAAGAGCTATCTTTAATGGGTAAGATAATAATTGAGAAATACGAGTTTACCTTTAACAGTACTGATGAGCTAATGGCTAGTTCAAATGTAGCCAAGTGGGGGGCGCTAGTGAGCACCGAATGGAGTAGACGTGTTCTTTTTTGGCTCCTCACCACTTAAAAGTAATTTTTTATTGTACATCGATTTTTACCTTATATTTCGGTAATCCCCGTGCCGTGACTAACTGTTTTGATATTGAGGATGACTAAACCCAAGACGGATAAAGGAAAGAAGCAGGATAAGGCTTCAGAAGAGACGACTGAGCAGCACGTGCTGGAGCTAGCTAAGCCAGCAGCTATCGCAACAGAAGCTGAACCGGCATGTGAGCATGATGCGGGGTCCTCTACCATCCTTGCTGCAATAAATAATATGAGCAAGACAATGAATGATCGATTCAACGATCTTGAAGCAACCCTAGCTTCAACCCAGGCATCCTTATCGAATCTCGTCGACCGGATTAAGGAGGTGGAGGATGCTACATCCAATCACGAGGGCCGCATTTCCAAGCTGGAGGAGACCTGCGCCAGGATGCGGGCAGTGAACGAAGCGCTTCTAGTGAAAATTACCGATTTGGAGGCCCGTTCCAGGCGGCAGAACATTAAAATCATCGGGTTGCCAGAAAAGATCGAGGGTGGACGTCCGAGAGAGTTTCTGATGAAGTTCATTCCGGAACTGCTTGGTGCAGAGCATTTTCACTCGCCGCTGGAGGTGGACCGGGCGCAT
>NC_051432.1:4347220-4401420 GCF_001649575.2 Kryptolebias marmoratus
TTTTTTTTGCTTGTTTTGTTGCGTTTTTATTTTGATTGTCATTTTGGTAAGTTTTTCTTCTTCTTATACAGCAATTTGTTAAATATGTATATGCTTCATACTCTTCTGTATGATTTTTGTATGCTGTATTTTGAAAACCCAATAAATATATATATATATTAAAAAAAAATGTAGCCAAGTCCAAAGGAGATCCTAAAACAGCTCCAATCTTCAAAGTTTTATGGTGGTTCATGCAAATCGTATTTTACAAATGTTTACACCTCTGATAATGTGTGCTACAGCTGGCTGCTGCTGCCACTGTTTGTGTTAGTAAATAACCCTAAAATTCTATGTGAATAAAGTGTGATGCATAACTAACTGCAGTGTAAAGATCTAAGTGATAGAGTCACATGAACCGCTTTGAAAGATTGGAAATTGGAGTCATTTAAGAACAGCAGCAGTTCACTTTGGTCTTGACAAACTTAAATTAACCGTCAAAATGAGACCTCGTTTCCTCAAAATGAGGTTGTTTAAAAAAACGATGTACAACAGATAAGACATTGTTTATACCTTTTCACAGAACCTTACTTTAAAATGTCCAAAATATTCCTTTATTGTTTGATGTTAGAAACCCATCCAACACAAATAACAGGAAACTCAAAGAACTACTTTCAGAGCTCTACATGATGCAGATCTGTCAAACATGTACAAGAAATCTCCACTGCTGCTTTTCATACTCGGCTGTTTATCAGACTTAATTAAACTGGTTTTGCTTTTAGACCCAGGTATAACTTTGGTTGAACACTCAAAAACCATGATCGGTGCCATTTTAGATCACACAAAGTTTCATTGGAGTGCTTCAAGAAACAATCAGTAAGTTTTATTGCAAATCCAGGACTGACCGTGACCCAGTTCAGTCTGGGCATATGTGCCAATGGCCCGGAAGGACTCTGCCAGAGGCAACCATTTCTTGGCCTGCTGAGGGTCACATTGGCTCAGCAGGGTTGGGATGAACATGCCGTAGTGCAGCCCAAATGCCTCGTGGTGGTTGCCTTTAGCCATACTGAGTGAAGGGAAGTTGAATTTCAGATTTGCTGTTCCTCAGACATCAGATAAATGTACCTTTTGATGAGCTACAAGGTTAAGGAGGACTTTAAAGACAATGAGATGTTATGGCTGATGTAATGGATGTCATACCAACATGGAAAAGATGTTCCACCGGTTACCAGCCCTACATTTATGTACTGTTCAGGAGGTAGAGCAAGACCCAAGAAGTACAAGCAGGTTTCAGCACAATAAGGATGACAAAACCAAACAACTAGGCCCTTAAAAGCTGCCCTCTTATTGCAGTGGCATTTATGTAAGGACCAAGATGGCATGGAGGTTGACGTCAACACGCCGCTGTTGAGCTGCCAAGCAGCCTGAGGAGATTTAGAGTGGGAGATGAGATGTTCGACATATTCTTTTGCAAAGTGCTCCACATTTGACCTATAAATCATGCCCCTTTTGTTCTGCGATGCCGGCCTCATTTAGAAAAGCCCAAATTGTTGCAGGACACTGACGGCTTAATTGGTGTTTTGTGAACAGCAGCTTGAAGAGTCTTTCTGGTTTCACCAGAAACATTTTAAGAAAAGGGGTTAAAAATAATAATGGCTAAAAGCCTAAACTTTTAAAGACTGAAAAATGAACCAAAAGCAGACATTATGATGACTGTGCCATTCTTTTATGTAAAGGTTTTTTTTTTAAATACTCTGCTCATTTAAGCAATTTTTAGAATTTTTTAATTTAACCTTTTATAAAATGCATAATTATGGAAACACCATTTATTTTCCCAATACTATATTCCTTTTTCATTCTTATCCAGACCTAGAAAATACTAAAAATAATTCCATACTTTTCAAGACTGTGTAAGAACCCTGTTTAGAAGAAACAGGTTTCCATGAGACAGCGACAGGGCTGAAAGGATTACAGAACAGGTGACTGAATCTATCGCTCTGGATGATGTTCCCATCCCTGTGGTGGGCGATGTAAGTTTTGTAGATCTGTTGGAGCCACATTAAGTCCTTTCCTCTCAACACAACACAACTTGCCACAACTCCACCTGAGCTATATAAAAATGTTTGCCCTCACCTAATTTTTTCTTTTTTCTTGTTGATAATAAAAACAACACTAGGAACCACAAAAACACATTTTTTTTTATTTTTTATGCTGTGTTGCGGTACTGAGGTGTCGAGCACATGATGGCATTGACTTTAATAATTTGAACGCACTTATGGTCAGTAATCTGCAAGTCTGTGCTGTAAAGTATGCTAAATCATCAAGTATCAGACTGAGTATCGGCCAATTTTTAATTATCAGACTGGAATCAGGGACAAAAAAATCTCAATCAGGACATCTTGACTAAAAACAGCTCCTCTAAAAGTTTACAATAGTTTTACAGATCCAAACACATTTTAGGTTAATAGAAAATTTATAATTAAGACATTTTTGTATCTTAGAGCTCAACAAACACCAGCTACACAGCAGATGTTCTTGAATTCTTGAAAGTACTTCCTGTTCCACAGCTCTGCAGGGTCCAGCTGGTGACATCTGCAGAACCTCTGGCACACTTCTAATCTCACCTGAACTTTGAGCTGAATCTGTTTGCTTCAAGGCAATGCATAATCCTGCAGGCTGCTCTCTGGGTGACAATTAACCCGCGTGCTTCTTCCGAAGTCCAATTCTTTCAGTTTTGTATAAGAACCTAAAATTTCTCAGTCTGTGAAAGTGTGGCGTTGTCAGAACTACAGGGACGGTGTGGGTCTTTTTTGCTCCTATGTTTTATCCTATATATATAAAATAAAATTCTAAAGTTGAGAAGATTAAATAATCATATCATTAACCACTTTCGTTTAATTAACTTCACATACAGAAGTTAAAATTGTAAAATTAGTATTTAATTACTGAAAAGTTCAGTCAGGGTAAAATGACATTTCAGTCCACAATCATAAACTCTGTCCACTTTGATCCTGTCAGAGGGCTTTAAATTTCTTTTTTTCATTTTATTTTATTTATAGTTCTTATATCTGAATGCACAAGGGTTTATCAACTTTAATTCTGTGGCTCATGTCAAATCATGAATGAATCCCTTCTGACTGCACATGGCCTGCTCTCCAACAGGTTTTGTGTTTGATATAATGAGTTGACTCTTCCAGGGCATACCTCTTGTAGAAGTAGATCTCCTCTGGGTCAGCAATGCCATACTCCCTGAGCTTCAGGATCATCTGGGCACTTTTTCGAACAGCCTGGTCATAGCGCTCACTGCGGGACAGGAAGTTTGGATCCTCCTCCCTGAAGTCTGGGTCGCTGAAAACCAGCGCCTCTAAAAGAAGACGGAGACGCCCAAACATTATCAAGGCAGCAACATTTCATCAGCTGTTCAACAGTGGAGAGGAAGAATCATATGAAGCTCTTATTTCTAGATAAAGCAGATCATTTTAAAGCTCTTTTTTCAATCAGTTATTGTATTCATGATGGTGCCCAGCATCCTTTATATTATTATACATCAGCCATTTGTTTAAGATAAATAATAATGTGAAAATAATTAGTCTGAGCATGTAGACGCCACCATCAGAGAAGTGACAAAATGATTCAAAGATGCTCAATGCAATGTCGTAAGACCTATAAAACAAATTTAATAAAGTACAGAACAAAATCTGCACAATTTTAATCTCATATTGATTGTTAATGTGTCCTTAAATAATAATAAAAAAAATTGGAAGCAAACTTTGTGAATAGCTGTCAGCTACCACTTGTGTTTGTTTACCTGTGGAAACAGCCGAAGTGACTGAATAAAGGTCAACATCGGCGCCGTCCATGTAAGGAAGTATTTTTAGTGCATTGGTACGTACTTATGCTCAGATTTGTTAAGTAAACTATGCAGAGATGTTTTTTTTAAAGGAACCTAAATTGAAAAATACTTGAAAATGCATTTCACTAGATTTTCCAAAAAAAAGAACATGTTCAGACGTGCTGCAAAATTCAGGTATTTCAGACTGAAATTTCCACCTAAATGTTTTCTCCGAGTTTCTACGCTTGTCTGATCCTGACATATTTGTTTACCTACACAACCTTTGTCTAACCTACTGTTGGTCAGTCATGTGACAGAAGCGTCCACTTGGTTTTTGGTGGATTCAGAAGAGTGTTTTGTTTACATTCAATGAGTACCCACATTTCAGAAGTGCATATCAGTATATTTAAAAACACTGCTGGAGTAAACACTTTCAAACTGCACTCTTTATTATAGTTCAGAATAACCATTTTTAAAATGTTTTATCTTATAATTTGGAATGAGTACCTTTAAGTTACAATATTGTTAAACAAAAATATTTTACTCTAATCTTGATACAGCTTGTACAAGTTTGATTTTATTTTGTGCTTAGCTTCACGTTTACTAGCCTGTAAGTTATCTCCAACATCAGTTTTTCAGTACTTATTTCTTCACTGAGCTTTTCAGCTTATATTTAAATTTTAAACCTGAAGCTTTTCTTATGACCTTCTTACATTTTAGTTTTGAAAGAACAACAGCTGTAAGGATGTCTGGTAAATATGACTAAGGCCGAATTTATCTACACGACATACCAAATCACTGTAATAAACAAAACTTGGTAATTATCACTTTAAATCTGTCTTATGAGAGTCTTTTTTCTAAAATAATATATAAAATGTACAATATTCCGGATCCCGGACTATAACCTGGTGGCCGCAGTGTTAATGTTAGGTAACAGCTGATAAAAGCATTGTTGCAGCTTCCTATTCTCAAAGCAGATGTGATCACTATCTTTACATTATTAACTGGCACAGTAACATCTGATAGAAGTGAAGACGACATTTTCTCTAAAACTCACCAATTTCTCGTCTTCTTTTGGTCTTCTCCGGGCCTCCGTTCAATATATTAGTTAGTTTATCTACATCAAATGAAGCGTTTTCACGCTCTCTCCTAATATCAGGATTCATGGCTCCTTAAACAGACCAAAAACAAAACGTATGCTGTGAAAAACAAACTAAACCAGAATGGTTTGGACAACTAAATAACCTCCTGTAACCTGACGGCTACCGTCCTCGGCGTCTTTCCTTACTGCGCAGCCGCAGAGAGGCGGGGCATAAGTCATGTGACGTTATCCCGGAAGTTTGCGGTCTTTAGCAAAACTTCAAACATTTAAATTAGTTTAGATTTATTTGCTTATTTAAGAAAATGATATATATGTATGTTAAAAATGTCAATACTTCCTCCAGTCGCAGAATTCCGTTTTCCATGGGAAATGAGCTCTGTGAAGGACGGGGAGTCGGTGAGGACATTTGGCAGGTGAGGAGGGACGAGTTTACACCTCACTGACTGGAAAACTTCTTTTGCAGCATATTTTTAAAAACAAATTGCAATTTATGACATAGGAACGTATAAACATTCAGATCAAAAGTAAACTGGTAAATATAAGCACATACATACATTTTTTAATTTAAAGTAGAATCAATTGACTTGTATGAGTTGTGTCGAAGGCGGGCGATAATGTTTTTGCGTGTGCGCGTATTTGTGTGTCTGTCTGCTACCAAAGTATTTCATGAATTAGTAGAGGGATTTCAATGAAACTTGCAGAAAGTAATCAGTGGCTGTACATCTACAACTTCTGGAGTCACCCCCAATTCAAGATGGCTGCCAAATTACCTTCATAACACAGAACATGCTATAACTAAGTAAATGTTTACAGATGTTGACCTAAGATTTGGTGTGGTAGTAGTTGAGACTAATCCCCAACACGTATTCTGAGCTCTCACAGATTGCACAAGCTCTTTGTGTATGTTTACCATTATCTACTTGGAGTCGACTCTATCTGCCTGTTAGCAAAATATTTCATGACCTACATCCCATTGGATGTACTCTACAGCTGATTAATTAATGGAGTCAGTCCAGTTCAAAATGGCTGCCACAGCTAATAAATATTAGCCAACACAGAAATGGCTATAACTCAGTCACTTTTATAGATATTTAGAAAACGTGGTGCAGTAGTAGCTAAGAGCCATGCTCAACACATCCTCTGCGTTTGACAATATCAGATGAAATTACAAATAATGTTATTTTTAAGGTTTCACCAAAATAGCTCCATCGTTTTAGAACACAAGATGCATTCCTTCAAGGAATTCTTGGCCTTTTATCAATCTTTCATTTGCTTTTGAAACAAAAGTAATTGCTGGTATGTATTTTGTATGGCTTTTGAATTTTTTTCTATTTACTTAAAAGCTTTTTGAAAGTGTTACTTTAAGTGATTGTACTAAAGACACGGAGGATATACATTTATTTAGATTATACCTCAAAAAAGTCTAAATGATTATAATACATACTCCAGGGTGAGTTTGATTAGATTTTACTAACCATTGTAACCTAATGTGTTGACGTTTTTAGACTTGTCAGCTATCAGCCAGAGGAGTCCAGGGCCACGCTGTCAGCTCAGCATGCTTCGAAAGAGCACCAAGTGTTTGTCAAGACTGTGTTTGTCGAGCCCTTTAACCCAATAATAGGAGCCCAATACTTAGTTCTGGGTGAAGCAGACATTTCTGAAGGTAAAAAAGAAAAGTTGATGATTTTGGTTTTAATTTAATGTAAGTAATGTAATAAAATTTACCTAAACTATATGTAAGAAAGCAGTTCGCACTCTTTACGTTAGTTGAGTGTTTTCTTTTAGGCAACTATCTGTTTGTTCACTTGGGATGGACTGATAATATTCATTAGGTCTGTTTTCTTTTTAACTCCTCAATAGGAATTAAACCTACAATACCAATGTTTGTTTAAGCTGAACTCTTCTGAATGAACTGACTTTCATTTAGAAAAAGTCACCCTCTGTTTCCCACTCATACCTGTTTTTCTCACAGAGCTTGGCGTGGTGATTCGTGCCCGTGTGTTCAACTGTGTTGATGGTGTAAACATTGCACTTCTGCAGAAAGCCATCAGTCACCAAAGGAGCTTCTTCAGGGAGAGGGAGAGCAAACGGAGCGATTCTGCACCACCTGCAGATTCAACCTGATCTAGGTCATCATCCACTTGGTTACCCGTGGGGTTTCTTATCTGTCATGGCCGCAGCGCTGCTGCTTCTTCGGCTGTTGTGTGCCCTTTCTTGCAAACCTCGAAACTTCTCTGCCCTTAAGTAAGAGTTGTTTTCAAACTGTGGAAGCCCAACGTTGATGTATTTCCACAGTATTAAACATTTATGTTCAGGATTTAGGGACGTATACATTGGTTTATGACTTAAACTTAACATGTTGTAAGACATTTAATAACACCTTTCATTCTGCTTTGTGTAACTTTGTCAGCTGATATCTTTCAAATTGCATGTCTAATCTTTATAATAAAAATAATAAAATCCATCTATCTGTAATCTTTTCCTGCTTTTTCCTTTCTGGTGCCTATCTCCAGCAGTCACTGTGTGAAAGGCGAGGGACACCCTGGGCACATGTCCATCACGGGGACACATAGAGACAAATGGAGACAAACAACCATTCACACTCTCACCAAGGGACAATGTAAGAGTTACCAATTAACCTAACATGCATGTTTTTGCTCTGTGGGATGAAACCAGAGTACCTGGAGAAGAACCACGCGTGCACGGGGAGACTGTGCACACTCCACCCAGAAAGACTGGGAGGCGAACCTGCGACCTCCTTGCTGTGAGGGGAGAGCTCTAACCACTGTACCACCATGCCGCGCTGATAAAATCCAATATCTATATTTATGTTTCACAATCTTTAAAAACTGAGTTTGTTTTATCAGCTAGCCAAAGAGTTTGTGTTTTTGTTTGTAAAAAGTAACAACAATTCCGTTCAATAATGACGCAGGAGTCCTATCTAGGGCACACTCCTCCGTTTTTATATAATATATATTTTTTAATAAAATATATTTATATATATTATTTACCAATATATAATATATTGGTATATTTTTAAATAAACCAGATGTGTGTGTGATGGTGTGTTTAATTATCGTGGTTCATGCTCATTGTTTCCTGTCTTGTATGTCATAGAAGTTGTGCTAAAGGTTTTGCCCTTCTTTGAACGAAGGCCTGCCAACAAGGACTTTCACTGTAGATTTTTATGTTGCTGTAAACGTTCTCAGAAAATCTCTTAGAGTTCCAGCTTCTCTAATACAGAAAGTTTCTGCTCATATTTCTGTTTTCTTTCTGTGATTTTACTTTTAGATCAGAGAGCAACAACGGTGTGTATAAATTGTGATTTTTTTAAAAGTCTTTACGTGTTTTAATGTGTTTTGTAGCCTAAAGGTGGTGAGAGTAACTCATGATGATGTTCATTCATGTATCCCTCAGACTGAATCAAGCACTCTTTTCATCATCTCTATTCATACGTTTGTGAATATTCTCTTACAGGAAGGATACAAACAGTGCTTATAAAGTTATAAAAGGAAACAGCTTTTCTTCTAACTGGGTGGAGTTGTGCTTCCTTTTGTCATATAGCATCAGTGTAGGAACATGAGATGTCTAAAATTGATGGTTGTTGTCAGACACATCCAGATGGTGTGTTTTTACTGGGGTATTAAGTTCTAATATGGTACTATTTGGTACTTTTTAAATGTTTGATGTAAATGTATAACATCCCAGAATCAAAAGTGAGGTGGGCCATTCTCTTCAATCATTATAATTTAAATTTATTGATATGTTTCTTCATAAGGTATCAAACAATATTGAGTTTAAAGTGAACAGCGAGTAATACAGAATCAAATCAATCCTGGCAATTAGCATTGCACCAAGTCCCATTACACCCAAACAAGACAACAAGAATAAGGATAAAACAGCACTGATACTCTGTTTTTAAATTAAATCACAAAAAGGAAATAAAAAGGAACAAACCTGCCCACATTAAACATGTCTGGTAAACAAATGCAACTCAGCAGCAGTTATTTTGGCTTGACAGAAAGCTTTGCAGTAGAAGACTTTTCATGAGTCAAACATGTATTTTGTAATTAATCAGTGACATCCATATTTGTTTTTTATTTTCATATCCATTTGTACATTTTTAGCACAATGCTTCACAGACCAGATAACGTCAAATCGTAAACATTTTTAGAATCGTGCAGAGTTGTACACCGAATTGCTGCCAGAATCTTTGGAGGAGGCGGGCAGCATGGGTAAGCCTGAATTTGGGTCCTTCTTACAGCGCTCCAGAGCTTGTTTGTAGCTGATCTTCTCCTTCGTGATCGGATCCACGATATCCTTGACATTGGCTGTCACACTTTGCAGCTCTCCAATCAATGTGTTGTCAATCATTTTGGACCCAATTGCATCCATGAGGCTCACTCTGCGACCAGTGTTGGGATCGACCAGCCCTCCCGTCACATGCTGGGCCTCCATGTAGCGTATCCCCGTGTCCTTTGGTATCCAGCTCTTCTGAATGGCTTCCCCCACAGACAGACGATCTTTAGTCACGGGGTCTTCAACTCCAGTGAAAGCCTTCTCTGCGTTGAGCAGCCGCTGGACTTGACTGTCATCAATGAGACCTCTCCTTGACGCCTTTTGAACTTTGCATTTCTCATTGCTGTTGATGTCAATGATGCCACCTGTTGCTGCCTGAGCCTCAAGAAGTTTTTGAGCAGTGGTGGGGTCGATGAGTTTGCGCATTGTAGCATTGCGTATTGTGTAGCAGGTGTCACCGTTTATATCCACTACTCCGGCAATTGGATATGTTTCAGTAACAGAAGAAATGTCTGTGAATGGTGAGTTTACTGATGTTGCAGACTTTGAGTTGATTGAAGTGAACTTGGGCTGCTTCTTTTTGTCACCGGCAACCAGAAGGGCGAACTCCGAGATGGGCAACTGGCCTTGTTTGTACTGTTTTAGATCATAATCTGTTAGCCTTCCTTCTTTCAGAGCATCTTTGATCGAGAACTGTTTCCCACTCTTGCGATCCTGCAGGAGAGATGTCTCTCCATCAGGTCCCATTGATGTTATCTCTTCCCAGTCACACTCTAGCTCCTGCAGATGAATGTATTGCTGACGATCAATGAGGCCTCCCATGTAGGCATCAAAAGGAGACATGTCTTTTCCTGTTTCTGGATCCAGAATTGTGATTTTGGTGGAGACATTGGTCTCTTTGGTTCTTGTCTCTACTTGATCTTCGTTCTGCAGGTACAGCAGAATTTCACGAATGGTGCTGTCTCGCTGATGGATCTCGTCTTTTTCTTCCAAGATCTGCCTCTCCAGCCGTTGAACATCGGACTCCATCTTAAGGCTCCTCTGTCTGTTCATCTGCGTCCTTTCAGTTATTAGTCGGCTCTGTGTCTGGTACGACAGACTGATGTCGTGCTTCTTCACTTCCAACGTTCTGAGTTCTCGAGTGAGATCGTCCTTCTCCCTCAGTAAGGCATCTCTTTTTGAAACAAAGGTTCTCTCGTCTCTCGAAGTGCTGCTTTGGGTACTCATCAAAAAGTTGATTTTGTCATTAAGGCGTCTAATTTCATCCTCCAAGTCTTGTCGAGCAAATTTATTCTGAGATACCTGCTCCCTCATACGATCTCTCTCGGCTTCGACGGCCTGGTCTTTCTCCACACGGACCACTTCTTTGTACACTGTTTTCTCACCAGACTTCTCTCTTTGCAGGATCTCAAGCTTTAGAGTGATAGTGCGGATGTCTCTCTGGATACGCAGGATATCACTGGTTTCCCTGTCCATGTCTGACCGCAGACCATTGGTCATTCTATCCAGTTTTGGGTCTCGCTCAACTTTCAGTACTTCCTCGACAACTATACACTCCTCGACTGGAGGTGGGGCGTTTTCCAGCTGTGTGATGCGCAGTCGAATCTCTCTGAGTTCGGACTCGGCTTGTATCCTCTTTTGGCGCTCGGCACTCTCTTCTATGATCCTCCGTTTCTCTTCCAGCTTGCTTCTTAATTGCTGTAACTCTAGCTCCAGCTGACGTCGCTTCAGAACTTCATCGTCTAGGTTCTTGCTGAGCTTGTCATGCTCCACCATTAGCCTTGGGTCCTTCTGTAAACGCACAACCTCCGTCACGACCACTTTCTCTTCTGGCTTCTGCCTTTCCAGGATGATGTATTTGTTCTGCAGGTCAAAAACCATCTCTTCAATGTTCCTCCGCAGCTGTGCCTCCTCTCGCACGTTCTTGCGCAAGCGGTCAGCTTCTTTCTCCAGTAGTGGATCAGGCTCATACTTGATTACGTCTCTGGTGACAACTTTGGTCTCTATCTTGGACTTTTCAGTCTTCAGCTCATCTCTCTGTCTTCGGAGCTGGATCACTTTGTCCTGGAGGGATTCGTACTGGTTGTATAAATAGTTCACTTGATCATTTAGCCTCCTAATCTCTCGTTCATTTTCAGGACTTCTTTCCTCTTTGACCACCTCTTGGAGAACTTCTTTCATTTCCACTTTGGGCTTCTCAGAACGAAGGATGTTCAGCTCAGAAGTGACCTGTGTGATCTCCCTCTCAAGATCAGAACGCTGTTTATTGGCGTTTTGTATTTCTTTGCGAATGCGCACTATCTCTACCTCTGTGTTTGGGTCTACCCGGTAGATCTCATTCACAATTTCCTTGATCTCAACTTTTGGCTTCCAGCCTTGAATGTGTCTGTAGCGGCTCTGCAGTTCCATCAGTTCTTTGGACAAAGTGTTGTTTTCAATCCTCTCCTCCTCCAGCGTTGTTCTGATCTTGCTTGACTCTGTGATGAGTTCAGGGTCTTGTTCAATCTTTTTCACCTCTTTAGTGATGATCTTAGGCTGGATGTTGGGTATCAGCCGCTCAAGTACGTTAATCTGGCTTCTTGTCTGGAAGATTTCATCATTAAGGAGCTTGCACTTGTTGCCTTCATCGGAAATTTCAGTCTCAAATGATCGCACAGCTTTCACCATCCCTGGATCCTGTTCCACTTTAACTACTTCCTTCTTAACTACCCTCTCTTTGATGGGTGGTCTCTTTTGCTGGAGAATTGTGACTTCTGTCTTCATGTTAATGAAATCCCCATCCCTCACTCGAACCTCATCTCTCATCCTCGTTATCTCATCTCTCATCTTAGCAGCCTCTATGTCCAGCTGGGGATCCTTTTCAAACTCTGTCACCTCTCTAGTCAGCAGCTTTGGGGGGGTGTTTGTGATGTTGTCCTCTAGAATGACAATTTTCTTATTTATCACTTCAACCTCTGTCCGGATGGTGGTCCTCTTTAGAATCTCTTCATCCAATTTGTCCTTTAGAGAAGCCAGATCACTTTCCAGCTTTGGATCTCGGTAATACTGCAGCACTTCTTTCTCCTCAACGCGCTCCACTCCTCTGCGACTCTTAAGTGAAATCATCCTGTCTTTGAAAGATCTGTAGTTTGCTAAGGTGTGAGCCGTCCTCTCCTTTTCATCTTCCAGTTCTTTGAGCAGACTCTCTGCCTTCATTGCACTCTTTTGCTGGTTTTCAAGTTGCACTTGTTGCTGCGCCACCACATTAACTTTCTCTTCATTCTGCAGCAGGAAAAGCAAATTATTCACATTTCCAATGAACTGTGGGATGATTTACTGTTTATCATTACTTTTACAATCAGTTATAGTAAAAAGAGTAGATGTTCTTAATTTGTGTTTTTTTTTTCTTACTTGTAAAAGTAAACTCTTGGCCAAGCTCATCTGTTTTTGGCGCTGAAGGCTTTCAGCTGTTGCTTCGGCATAACGGTTCGTCAGATTTCTTGCCTGTAATAAATGGTTCTCCAGTTAAACCTTTGTCTTTGAAGTCAGTTTAGAAATATATATCTTGAGCTGAAATGTCTGTATGTTACCTCTTTCTGAACAGAATCAGAGAGTGTGAGCATACGAGGCTTCTTTGGAACAGTCGCACCAGCATCCTCCAATGTACTGTTGTATTTGTTGACACTGGCATCGTACTCCTGCACAGATGAAAAGATTGAAGCTTCCTTCATTTCTTTATATAACCATAACATTAAAAAGCTCTTTCTACAACTTGTTGATTATATATATGTTTTGTCTCTGGTCATAAAATTATTTTTATTCTTACATTGAGTACATTCTGCAGGTCGTCAGCGAGGACAGTCACTCTGTTCACGTCGTCTTCCCTCCTCTTCAGGTCATCCACCACTCTCTGCAGTAAGTTAAACACTTCGTCATGGCACAATAACAGATTATCATGCATTTTTAAAATGAAATCAATAAACACACTGATAAAGGGTAGGTTTCTCCACATTGGGCTTACAGTTTATGTATAGACAGAACATTGTCTCACCTCTTGAGAGCTCAGTTTAGCAGAGATTTCAGACAGATCGTCATTGCAGTTGCTCTGATATGTCGGCAGGTTGTCCAGGAAGGAGTTCAGGTTCCTACATGTGCCTTGAAACTCCTGGTTCTTGGCTGATGCCTCTTTTAACATGCTTTCTCTGAAGAGGATATCATAAATTTAAGTTACCATAAAGTAATCGTCACTGCTGTCTTGGTTTTGGGCATTAGGGTGAAGTTCAGAGCGTGAGTCTCACCTCTCCTTCAGCTGGTTTTCAACACTTGCATAACGACTCTGCAGCTCTTTGACGTCCTTCCTCTGGCGCTGGATGTCAGGACAGTACTCCTGGTAGCCCTGCTCCAGCGAGCGGCACAGCTGCTCGGTCTTCTCCAGATCCTGACTCAGCTTCTTCATGTCAGTCTGAGCTGCTGCCACAGACTTCTTCTGAAGCTGAACACAACAAAGGAGACACTCGGGTCATAATGTATGAAAAGTTGAGTTTGTGTAGCAGACTACACTTCCGTTTTCCTTGTGTACCACCTCACCTGAATCTCCTCTAAACGGCCTTGAAGGGCATTCGGTAAATCTGGAATTGGACCATCGTCGCTGAGGTCTCGCTCAAATCCAGAGACAAGACCGTCCACCTTGTTAATCTGACTCTCCAGGTTGAGAGACGCATTCGCCCTGAGGGGATAAACAGATTGAGATTAATATATAAAATGGTTTATCGGGATTACCTAATGAAGTTGCAGAGCCAGACTAAAACAGACACATAAATATAAAAAATAATATGACAAATTTTTTACGTTTTTAATATAAAATATTTAGGAAAAAGTTAAAATTTCTATTTTAAAACAAATTCAAACAGTTCTACAAATTACTCTTTACATCTTGGTTCAAGACAAAAAACAAAAAAACCCCAATTTAGATTAAGTTTGATTAACTAAATCAAATCAATTTAGTGTAAACAAATTTAACAAGTTGAATTACAAATTTAACCTTGTAAGTTGTAACTTAAATTAAACTTGTAATTACATGGTGCACATCTTTAATTGATTGAGCGATCATAACTTAAAATTAAACAAATTAATCTAAACTTGACTGAATCAAATTTTCTTTATAAAGCACTTTTCATAGATAAAGTTTTTTACGGCAGATAAAACAAACAACAACAACAAACACGCTCTTTAATTTAAAACATGTTGTAAAAGATTTAAACAATGCTGACTGTATTATGAAGACAATGAAGGGCTGAGAAAAGAAAATTTCATTAATGAGGTAGATATTAACATTATAAATATGATAAAACATTTTACCTAGACACACATCAGTACATTCGTTATACCTATAATCAGTATATCATATGCTGTGAGTCTTAAATTCCAAAAACAATACTTTAAAATCTCTAATATTTAAAAACAACAATAAAGAAACAGACTTACTTGTTCTTGTAGAGATCAGCAAGAGCAGCGAGGTTGTCAAACTTGTTGTTGGCATTGTTGAGTTTGAGTGGCAGTCCGGAGGAGGTACCGCTGGGGTCTTTGGACAGGTTGGCCTGGGCTGCCTGCTTCTGCTGCTCCAGAGCCTTCAGTGACCTCGCAGCTTGCTGTGATATGAAAATCCATCAAAAATCAGATATATAAAGAGGACATATGTTGTGTCATAAGTAGTTTATAATCAGCACAGGAGGAAAATTACTGCCCATCACAGACTTAAACATTAGTTTTAGGTGTTTTTACAAGTGTCAGCCAATAACAGTATGCTGTAGAATGAGTATTAGGACAAGCATTACATAAAACCACATGTCAGATGGTGTTTTGATTCATTTTGTATTTATTTTGAACCTTAAGACGGACGGAGAAACCGTCTGCACAGATGGTTTTAACAGCACCAGTTGGTGCTCAGATAAACTGCGTGCTCTCTGTTTCTTCTCCTCACCTCCTGCTCCTGCAGCCTCTTGGCCAGATCTCCGGCCGGATCAGTGCGGCTCAGTGGGGCCCGCAGGCGGCTCAGCATGCTGTCCTCAGCTCTGGCCAGGTCGTTGTCCAGCTGGTTCAGCTGCTGGGCCAGGGCCTCGGCTTTAGGGTCCAGGGAAGAAGAAACTGGAGCTGGATGAAGAACATATAGAGGTTAATACTCTGATGCATCTGACTGGGGTTTGAAATGCAGCTGTGCAACTTGTGGCAACTATTGCTTTTAAAGCCAGTGACTGTATTTGACTGAGGATTTAAATTAGAGATAACAACCTGACCGCTGAGCTCTGGAAACATCTGATTTATGATTCTTCAGAGATGCTGCCAGAGTCGATCTTCTCTTCTTGATGGCTGACAGTTCACTCCCCAAACTAAGAGATTGAAAGCACAGAAATCAAACCTATACTTGCACTGTAGATTTTAGATGAATGATAATGTAGCGTGTTGTTGTTACTCACAGGTCCACTTTATCAATGGCATCCGGGTCAGGAGGTGGAATCTGGAAGCAAACCGCTGGGAGGGTTTTAGTTACTCCATCAGCGGACATAACATCCCAGTTCTGATTGTCATAGTTTGATATCAGGGTGCATTTTTCCCCTCTTGCCACAGAAGCCTAAACAAGAACAGTGGACAATTAAAGTTAAACTCCTAGAAAACTATTGGTTTAAAAAAAAAAATGAGGAAAAACATCATTTTTTTGTTCTTTTAAAAAATGCTTTTTTACCCTGTCAGTTTCCCAGTCACACAGGGACTCGGCTGTGACGGGTCTGTTGGAGGTGACGCGACGCAGTTTCAGAGGAGCGATGGTGGTGCTCCTTCTCCTCAGGTCGGCCAGCAGCTGTTCACTGTTCTCTACTGTCTTCTCCTCCCCCTGGATCCAAACAGAACCACAGAGAATTAAACCTTAAAAACAGGCATCTCATAGCTGCACGGAGCTAAAGAACACAGAAATATCCGAATGTCTCCAAACAGTTTTATATAAAACTGAAAAGAGTTGGGAATTTTTCTCAAAGAGGAGTGCCACAAGTTCCTAAAGCACGTCCTCTCTTTTAATGCTTACGGTAGACCTGCAAGTGTTTGTTCATTTGCTGCTTCTTCAGTGAAGCAGAGGTAACACACCTAGTCCTCCTTCTGTTGTCTGTACACAGAAGATGAGTGAAACTTTACAGCTGAGTTCACTTTGAGCCCTCCCAGCAAATTAACAGGATAAAATTTCAAGGAAAGCACTGACCCTTGAAGCTACCTCTGATATTTCATTTTTTTCATAGTCTGATTTGTTTTCATATTTGTACAACTAAAAATCTTAACATATCTCCTCACACACATCTATCTATCTATCTATCTATCTATCTATCTATCTATCTATCTATCTATCTATCTATCTATCTATCTATCTATCTATCTATCTATCTATCTATCTATGGGTCCTAGGCCATTTGGAAAGTCCACCCTTGAGTTTTATTTTGGTTTCTGAGTGAGTGATGGTCTGTATGTGCGAAACAGGCCACTACATTATTGTTTGTCAAAAGCTCCATATTTTGAATCCACACGGTGACACAAGGGCGACACAGTGGTTCTCACAGCAAGAAGGTCACAGGTTTGCCCCCCGGCCTTTGTGTGAGAAGTTTACATGTTCTCCCTGTGCATGTATTGGTTTACTCTGGGTACTCCAGTTTCCTCCCACAAACAAAAAAAAAAAACCAACAAAAAAACCCTGCATGTTAGGTTTCTTGGTGACTCTAAATTGTTCCCAGGTGAGAGTCCCTGTTGGTCCTTTTCCATTGGCTCAACTCGGTTCTGCTCTGGTCAACCTGGCACAGGTTCAGAGTCTTTCCATTGGGTGGTCTCGACCACTTATAGCGCTCTTCATGGAACCTCCTCGACCGAGGTTCCAAGTGAGCTGAGCAGAGCTGAAGATTTAACCTCAGCGGACTGCAGGCCATCATGAGAGTGTCTCTTTCACAAGAAACCTACCATTTATAAAAACCCACAGAACCACAGCAATTGTTTTTGTTATTTACTTTTTAAAAAAATATATGATATATTAAATGAAATGACAAAAAGCCAGCACCATGGTACTATGAGGCGGTACCATGGTGAGGGTGGGAAAGTGGCCTCGACTGGGGCTGGCATTTTTTGAAACCCCGGCTGAGAATGGTGACTGTTTTGGGACTTTATTTCACTTGTTTACCAGTTGGTGGTAAGTTTCAGGCAGCTGCGTTACAACGACCTGCCCACATCAGTTAAATAGAAAACTACAGTGAGTATGTAGAACTGAGTCAGGTTGAAACAGGGCAAAGTGAGCTGTTCAAAGAATGGACAATGGGAAAACGTCTGTATCCCAGTGATGGACTTGCAACCTGTCCAGGGTGTCCCCCGCCCCCGTCTCTCACACAATGACTGTTGGAGATAGGCACCAGCTCCCCCCGTGGCCCGGAAAGGAAAAAGCAGGTAAAGAAAATGGATAAATGGACAGTTACACTCATTTTCTTTTCTTTTTTTTAAATTCCTGCTTTGGAAAGCATTTTTAAAAATATCTGTTTTCATCACCAAACCGTCTGGTAGCGTGTAGACAGGAGGCACCGACACAGAAGAACATCTTTGTTTAAAAATACCCAGTGTAGCGTGGACAGGGCATGAATCTTAGGTGGTTTAAATTGTATTTTTTATTGTAAACCATTTATTGTTTAGACGCTTTGAAAGCACCTGAATAAATATGACAAATGAAATATAAATGTTTTTTTTGTTGTTGCATCAAACGTTTTTTTTTTGTTTTTTTTTATTTTTTTTATTCCTGTTTCTTCCCAACCTTCACTCCTGTCCTTCCCATCCTCTTACCTCGAGCTGCAGCAGAGTCTCTAAGTTGCTCTTGTTGTCGGCAGACTTTGGGGTCACGGTGTTGTTCAGTTGGGTCAGTGTATCTGAAAGCTTCTGAGTGTCCAGTTGGTACTGAAAAACGGTACAAAGCATTTAAAACCTTTTTGTTTTTGTTTTATGGAGGAAACCTGATCATGTTGGGGTATCAACAGTCTCTGCTCACCTTCTCGAATTCCTCTATGTTGTCCAGATGTGTCTCCTTACAGATGCACAAATTGAGGAAGTCCTGCCACTCGCTTCTGACGGCGTCTCTTTGGGCCTTAAGGTGAACCATAAAGAGTTAATAAATCAATTATTATTAATTATTTCTGGTTTGGGGGCCGGTGAAGTGTTTGAACACCGAGTTACCTGGATTGTGTCGCTGGCGGGGTGCTTCAGCTCGATGAGCCGGTCCCCTTCATCCTGGAGTCGGTTAATCTCGCTCTCGTGGGACAAAAGACTGTTGTTCTTGAAATTCTGTTTGGGAATAAATCAAAGGTTTACCGTGTTTGATCATCACAATTACAGAACAAATATCTTTACCCGCCACACCTTTTTGTTACCAAAAGGAATTTTCCACTGCTTCAGACCACATTATTTTCAAATAAAACATAGACGTAACAAGGTTGAGTCAAGTCCTCCCGCCCAGAGGACCTGGACCTTGTTAGATTTATCTACCTGGATTATTGAGCATGCATCAGGACATTATAGACTTACTTACTTAACTCTAACTACTTAACTTTGTGTAGTTGTAACTGAGAGTCATCCTCAACACATACCCTGAGAGCTAACTGATTGTGCATAACGTTGTTGACAAGGTTTGACCAAAATGTTTATAATTCTGTGCCTTCTCATTTTAGTTTAAAACTCTGGCTTGAAAGGCGGCAGGCAATATGCATTCCTTCAAGAAATGCTAGGCCTTGACATCATGAAGTGTTTACAAACTGAATAACCCATTTATAAAACATTAATAAAGGTGCCCTTATTGTAAAGTGGTTCTGTTCTGTTTAATGGGACCTCCGTTCTGACCTCATACTGCCTGCGAACATCAGGCGGGTCCACCATGTTGTCGCTCCAGTCCTGCTTCTTGATCTTATCCTGTTCCTCTTTCAGGAAGACCAGCTCTTTGTTGCAGCCCTGCATGTATTCATACAAGCTGTTCAGGTAGTGGCGACGCCACTTTGAGTTGTCCTAAAGGAGGGGAGGGAATAAAACATGAGAAGTTCTGACAGTGAAAGACAATTTAGGTCAAAACTAAGCAGTATTTTTCTTATTAATAACGAAAAAGAAAAAGACAAAATAACTTCATTTATGGAAACATTTAAAATGCAAAAAAATAAAAAAACACCAACATAAATTTAAACCTAAACCTTTAGACTTATTGAGTAAGGTACACAAATAAGTGTTTTGTTTACATTGAGTGCGTACCCGCATTTCAGAATTCCAAAGCAATATATCTGGGAAACTACCGGAGTAAACTCTATCAGACTTCACCATTTGATATAGTTCAGAAGAACCTTTTTTCAATGTTTGATTTAATAGTTGTCAATGAGTGCCTTTAAACTGAAACTGAAATGAACAAACCAACTTACCACCAGGTTATTGTACTGTTTCTTCAAGGTCAAATATTTGTCCTGAAAAACAAAGCAGCAACACATAAAATTAGCAAGTGAGACCTAAAAAACCCCCAGCTTTAATAACAAAACATGGAGCAGGAATCTGAGTCAGCAGTGAAAACAGCAGAACGTGTCTACCTTCATATGACAGGAAACTTTTACACAGAAATACTCGTCACACAAGGAGAGCAGCACCGCTATTCTTAAAGACGTGTCAGTGAATCTTGTTTGAACTCCTCAGAAACAGGTTTTCAGTCGGACTGAAGAGTGCGTAGAGACCTTTGGATATTTTCTGAGTGTGGGTTCACCTTGGTGCCTGCAGAGCTGACGCAGAGCTGCGGGCTGTAGGACTCCAGCTCTTTGTGCAGCAGGTTGTGAACTGCAATCTGCTTCTTCAGGTCGTCCATGCTGGGGCCAAACTCCTCCGTGCTCAGGTCTTTCTGTGAGCACAGACAGCAGAGGGGCTCAGTTAATGAGTGGAACTGGTAAAAGGCTGGTTGACGAGTGGGTAAAGAACAGGCACAGGGCAGTAAACGCGTCATCTATTTGGGATGAAGGGATTGTACTCACTTGTTTCTCATTGAACACAGGCGCCCAGTCGATTCTGGGCATCAGCTGCACGTCATCGATCTGCTCGTAGATGTCTCTGTAGACGACGCAGTCCTTCAGCCAGCGCTCGTGGAGGAGTATGACACTACAGCACAGAAAAGAAAAGAACTTTGGTTGGTATTTATATATAAAATAAAGGTTAAAAGAAACTTGAAACTGATCTCATTTGTCTACTACTTGTGCTTTTTGTCTTTTGTTTTAATTCTCGATATTAACTTTGAATTCTTTAGAAACATCTGCGGAGGAGACACCCTCACTTCTCTTCACTCTGTTTTCCATCTACTCACTCGCTCTCGATCTCTTTGGCTTGTGGGTGGCTGAGCTTCTTGGCTTTGTCCAGATCCAGGAAGAGATCCTTCAGGAGCTCCTCCGCCTCGCCCAGTTTAACTTTGATCTCGTCTTGATGCTCAAAGGGCTGCTCCTTCTTTTCGTTTTCATAGTCCTGGTGGGAGCAGACAGCAGGTGAGCTGATGGTTTGCTCATAGGGGAGATAAAGAGGATGTTATGCCTGTTTGTTCTTACCACAGCCAGCAGCTCTTCGGACCGGAGGACGTCTTTTTCCACCGTGTCGGCATTCTTTTGCATCTGAGCAATCAGCTGTGCCAAGCTGCTCGCCTGAGACCTGCAAGAAAGGAAATCACAAGCTCAGCCAAGACCAGGATTCAGAACTAGTCCAGGATTCAAAGGTTTAAGACATCTGTGTTTGAGCTTTGTTCTTTTTTATCTTAAAAAATAGACTTCTTCTTTCAGCTGCTCCCTTTAAGGGTCATCTGCTTCCCCTTATCCCAGCATCCTCCTCTGTCCCACCAACCTTTTGCATCACTAATTCCATGAACTATGTCTTTTCCTCCTCCCTGATAGCTCCATATTCAACACCCTTTGTCCAGTATATCCACTGTCCTTCTTCTATGCATGTCCAAACTGCTCACTTTGAGCTGTCCACCTCTCTGGGCTCTCTTCCACCTGCTCCCTATCCTCACTACAGATCGCAGTGTCGTCTGCAAACATAACAGTCCACGAAGGCTTCTGAATGCCTGTCCATCACCATTACAAACAAGAAAAAACTCCAAACTAGTATTTCTAAAATAAAAATACTTCAAATGCGTGCATATTCGTAAGCAAACTTCCCATCAGCAGCTTTACATATGAGGCAAAGACAATGATGATGAGGAGTTACAGATCACCTCTGCCCTGAAGCAGTTCAGGTTCAGTCAGTCTACCTGTTTATCAGGATCAGACTGTTAACCCGACAGGGATGGGATGGAATCAGGGCGAGGATGTTTCTGAGCTACGCCCAAGATGTTTCTCACATTTCACCTGCTGATCGTTGGTCAATCTCCCTCTGACAGCTGCCACCGCCTTTTGGCTTCAAACTGCTTCATCTTTAAATGATCTCTGCGAGACCAGAAAACTAAAACTGTACTGTTCACAAACACAGAGATGAGATTATAATGAAGGAACATTACAGAGTTTTCAATTCTTCAGCCGGTTCAGAAAAACATCTCATATAAAACATCCCAAATGATTTACTGGGTAGAAATCAGGACTCAAGGTGACGCAACATCTCTATCTTTGCCAGGACGCTGACACTTGATTGGTAATATGCGCAAACATGGACACATTGTTGTAAAAATCTAGTTTCTAAACATTAATTACCCCGGAGGTAACCCTAAGCCTTAATTCATTTAGAGTTCCTTCAATAATATCCCTCCCAAACATGTTTATAATATGTAGCACATACCTCCAAATATCTTTCACCATCCTAATGACTCAACATCAATCACAAATATCATACAAAAAAATCATCTAAAATGTGTTGTTTTTGCATTTCTTTTAAGGTTTGAATCTAAAAAACAACCGGAAGAAGAATCAACAAATGCAGCTCGTGTAAAAGAGATGTCACGCGAGAGGAAGATTACTGTAGGTTTTGCTTCGGCAGTCAAGCTGTAACAAGATGTCTGTAAAAATATGATGTTTACATATGAAAATACAAAATAAACTAAGAAATGAGCAGGTTTAACTGGAAAATGCAGACGTGGACTGAACACCTGACCACAATGTAACAATCCCACCAAAACGATTAAACACATGGGAACAAGTGGGAGTAAAAGTTGATCAATGCTGCAGCTCTTCTTTGACGATGAGTCGCACTGAGCTGGTTGGTCCTGCTCACTCAGCAGGATGGGGGAGAATCAACACAACGTATCAACCCTCCAGACCACTCAGGTCTTCTGGTTCTGGTCTACTTTGTATCCCCAGAACCAGAACCAAACATGGAGAAGCAGCTTTCAGTTTCTATGCACCATCAATCTGGAACAAACTCCCGGAAAACTGCAAAACAGCCGAAACACTAAATTCCTTTAAATCAAGGCTGAAAGAGCTGCCTTTGATTCGTAGTCCACAAACAAATTCAGGTGTAAAGCTGCTCTGAACAAAATATCTTATTACATATTGACCATCTCCTTATGATTATCAAGTGTATCTGCTCAATGATTTTTATGATTTTTTTTGGATGATTGTAATGATGTTTTTGATGACTGTAATGTAATTCTATTGATGTTTTTATGTTGTAAAGCACTTTGAATGCCTTGCTGCTGAAATGTGCTATACAAATAAATTTTTACTTACTTACTTACATCCATCTCTTCTCTACCATCCAGTCCAATAATCTAATCACCTCACTGTAAATTAAAGTGTTTGATCATAGATTTGACTCTTTGGCTTTTCTAATGTTTATGTTGGGATTTAAAAGTACTTTTTCTTTCAATTCTGGCAGAATTTACTGGTTTTTCATCACATTAACAAATAAATTGTTTGCTCTAATTTATGTACTCTAGATCTTCATGTCAGAAGCTTCAGTTTTTGTTTAGTATGACTTTTTCGGGTTTAGTTGTAAAATTTGTTGAAATGTTCTGTATGTTGGGTCTAGCTGAATAATTTTACTCTCTCATCTCTCCGTTTGATTGGACGAGCGGCTGAGGGACAGGTCCCACCCTCACACATCTCTGTATGCAGTGTGTGTGTGTGTGTGAGGGCTTTTCTTGTGTCAGCAGTGTGTGTGTGCCTTTTCTCATGAGGAGGTGCACAGCGAGTGTTTTCCAGCAACAGACTGTAAGATCTCAGGCTGTGTAGAAAACCGCAGGAACATGGTTGAATTCTTTGAATATTTGGTTCCAGGTTTTGCAGCAGACTACAGGTCAACATTGTAGGTCAACAACAAGCTGAAAATTGCTCAACATTTCTCTTACAATTGTAAGATGAAACTATGTGAAACTCTATGAAACTATGACAAATTTCACTTCCCAAGCGGGATAACTGGACGTGTCACATAGCTGAGCAGGGCTGGGCTGCATTTCTTTAGCTGGAGAAGCTGCAAGATCAGAAAAACTTGTAACGCCAACACTCCCTGACTTAATTGAGCTCAGGTCTTATACTTCAAGCTGGGTT
Organism: Kryptolebias marmoratus; assembly: GCF_001649575.2. Lineage (NCBI taxonomy): Eukaryota > Metazoa > Chordata > Actinopteri > Cyprinodontiformes > Rivulidae > Kryptolebias > Kryptolebias marmoratus. Next base: position 4,370,952 of record NC_051432.1, read on the forward strand.
TCGGGGTGAAGAAAGAAAAATGCATGTTTCCTCTGGTACATTTCACAAAATGTCTTCTAAAGCCAGGTGCCTTTTTGGCTGAATCACTGCATTAACCAGCGATGCTAACACACACACCCACACACACCTGAAGCCTTGAGAGCAAATTTGGTTCAGTCTTTCCAGACATTTCCACCTGAACCTTCACTAATACCTGCTTACTCTTTACAGTAACCTTTGCTGGAGTCTTTGTACCAGAACGTAGCTGTTTATGTTGAAAAGAGTCTCGTGAGTGAGGAAGCATAAACACTGAATCAGAATGAGTTCAACCATTCGCACAAAACTTGTAATTTCCAGTTATTGTTAATGCTTTGAAAGTGACACTGGATGTGGTTAAACAGTGAATATAGATATATCTGTCATTTAAACTGAAGCTAAAACGACTGAATAATCATAGTCGGATTTAATGATTTGATGAGTGACAAAAAATAAAGAATTCCTGGTCTCAGGTTGATTGAAAAAAAAAAAAAAAAAATATATATATATATATATATATATATATATATATATATATGAACGCAATGATTTAAACTTAACTTAATGATTTTTCCCACAGATCTGACTCGACAATGATTCAATTAGGGGACAATGGAAACTATGATGAACGGTTGGAAAACCAACGCCCACATTAAAAAAAAGGAGCAGCTGATTAGTTACAGAGAGCCCAGCCCTGATCCCATTGCAGCACACTGACAACAACTGCAGGACAGAAGGAAGGTGAAACGGCAGGCCGCCTGCTGCCCGACTGAAATCATGTCAGTGAGGACCCGTCTGATGGGAACAAGAGGGGGAACTTGGTGCATATCAGTGAAAATCCTCACGATCACAACAGATAACTCCCCAACAGAAACATGAGGAACTACTTTCCAGAACTCAGATAAAAAAAATAATAATAATAACATCAGAGTGAAAGTATTTCTTTCTTATCACTGCCTCAGATAGTATCAGTGACAAAGTTATGGAGTCTGAAGATTCACACATTAGTCATGGACAAAAAGAGTGAACTCTAATGAATATTTATACCAATATTTCAGCGTTTTAGGACAGAACCCCCCCACATGAACAGGATTGTTTAAAATTCTATTATATTCATTCAAAGAAATCCCTCTGCCATCACTGCCAAATTGGTGCAACTATCCGAAACTTTCTGAGATATATATGTCTATATTTTAAGCACCTGCCAAGCCTGAAACACATAAAGCTACAAATACCTGACAAACTCAAGTTTTCCAAACTACACCAGAGCTCAGGTGAGCGTTCCCCTTCCCAGAGGAGTAACTCTGACAGTGAAGTCAGGGAAGCCTTTTCCCTCAGCTGACATTCCTGAAAGCCTCCTTGTTCTAATGTAACAGAGACAAAGAGGCCAGCAGCACACTCAGGAAACATGACACAGCTCTTGGCTCAGGAAAACGCACACATAGGCGACGTTTCTGCTCATAGTCAGAAAATACAGGAAAATTGAAAAAAAAAACCCTCACTTGCTGAGCTTGCTCGAGCTCTTCTGCGCATCCTTTTTCTTGAACATCTTGGAGGAGGTCAAGCAGAGAAAAACTCCCTCTCAGTCTCTCTCCTTCTTCGGCTCTGTCTTCCTCACCTTGTTGCTCCCGCTGTGTGTCTTTGGTTCCTCTCACACACAATAAAACGCACACTCAGGCCAGCACACAGAGCTTTACACAGGTGGCTCCTCCCAGGCAGGTTGGCAGGTGTGTTGACGCCCAGACATCCACCTTGTAGAGACCAGACTGACCTGTTCTCCAAGCTCTTCCTTCCGGCCTCCCTCCTCCCTCCTCCCTTCGTTCCTCTTCATCAGGGTCCCTGATGCCCTCAGATCCTAAACAGAGCCGCTGGGGCCCAATTATCTATATATGCATGGTTCATTGAGCTCAGAATTTGTACAAAAGTAGAGAAATAAAACATTTTTTATTTGTGCAAATGCAAGACACAGCTGTGCCATTTAAAATCAGGCTTATCAGTGCCTAGATTAGGCTCTATTTTTATTTATTTATTTGTGCTGGAAACAAATTATAAATTTAAATTACACTTCATATTGTTTTAAAATGCTGAAATGCTCCTAAATAATGGCAAATTGAGGGAAAAAAGTGTCATTTTTTTGATAAAATAATCTAGAAACAGCCATCTTTTCTTTATTGTCACATTTCCTTCCATTTTAACATCCATCCTGGCCCTGACACTGCAGCACTCTGCATGCTGCAAACCCTGACACCATGTGTGTACAGTCAACAATGGAGCGCTCAGAGGGTCAGACAGGAAGCCTGTTACATAATCCTTTCAACGGGAGCTATGGGTCAGGGGACCAGTAATTCAAAATGAGTCCATACAATGTGAAGTCCCATGAGTGTCCAAACTACGGCACAGACACGTAAAGCATCCAGAATTAGGGCGTCTCTCTCTTTCTTTCTCTCTGAAGCGTTCCAACAAAAGGGAATCATGGCGAGGAATGCTGCCGGACAGCCTTCCGCGCGGCGCAGAGGAGAGAGAGCACATATTTTACATTGGACCGGTCATACAAAACCAATCTCTGGGTGTGTTTAGCTGTCTGGAAAAACATACCTTTAGTGTTGCTACGATACTTCATTTGCTAGGGTTACTCCCGAAAGTGCTGAGTCTCCACTCAGAGACTTCTTTTAATGAAATCAGTGGTGTCCTAGAAAACTGGGAACACTGGGGGCCCAGCCCACAAAAATTGGAACTTTCACATGACGTGAATGAAGTTATGATCTCAGCATAAATTCCCATTCAGCTTTATTATTCTTATTGTTAGCTGTAGGACTAAAACGCTCAAAGGAAGTTTCAAAATTTCTGCAAAAAGTTAGAAGACATGGCAGAGCAGTGGTTAGAGCTGTCACCTCCCAGCAAGAAGGTCACAGGATCTCCTCCTGACCTTTCTGGGTGGAGTTTACATGTTCTCCCTGTGCTCATGTGAGTTTACTCCAGTTTCCTTCCCACAGACCAAAAACATGAAAGTTAGGTTAATTGGTAACTGTAAATGAGAGTGTGAATGGTTGTTTGTCTCTATGTGTCCCTGTGATGGACCTGTGACCTGTCCAGGGTGTCCCCTGTGTGACCTGGAAAGGAGGATGGAAGTCATAAGGCTACCAATGCATGGAGTCTGTTAGGGTGGTATCTTACTTCAACTGCTGGTGACTAGTTGGCAACTAGTCATTTGCAGTTTCACTGAACTCTGAGTGTTTGCCATGCAGTCACAGTTTGCACACTTTAAAAAAGAAATTCAGCCTATTTTCATGTGGACGGCTTGCAAAACTGTATTCTAGGATGTGCACATTATTTTATTGCCAACCTCCACATACATTGTGCCTGCCTCGACCTGCTTTGTACCCTCCCTGCCATCTGATCCGTCCCCATGTTAATGAGGGAATTTACTGAAGTACACTTATTAAATGAACATGAACAGACTTGGATCAGTTTTTCAATAATTATAATTTATCATTGGAGCGATATTTAGACCTGAACATTCAGGGCTGTAGCCTTGAGTGTTTTCTGTTAGAGGAAAGCTCCTGTGCTGGAGTCAACATAAACATCTAGAGTTACAGAAGCTAAACAGATCCAAGACGGTGCACCTCTGCAACATTCATTTATTTATTTACTAAATCAGATCTCAGAGTTTTTGCTTCTGTTGAGTGACAAGATTTGCTCTTAAATGTTGGTAAACGTTGAGAACTTCATGTCCTAACCATGCCCCGCAGTTCTTTACCTGTCCAAACATTACACAGTGTTCCTGTTATCTCGTGTTCCCTTTATACTCAGAAAAACCAACTGGAACGCCCCTGAATTAGAGTTCTGACTCAGAAAGTCTGAGATAACTGACCAACTCTGGTTCTGAAATCCAATAAAGTGGCATTGGACATGATAAATTGTGGAAGTTGCAGAAGTATTTAGTTTTTATTCTTTTCACTTCTGTCTGTTTGTGTCTCACTACATCCGTCACACACAAAGTACTGTGCTACCTCTATTAGTGAACAGATTTTGAATACACAGAATGTATAGAAATGTATTGCTCTACAATATATTGTATTGGCACTATTAGTCATCCTGATCCCATAACTTCTGAGTTTGACTTGCAACTGGGTCTACCGTCACTCCCAGATCTGAGTTCTGACCTCCAACAGGAATGGATCACAGCAGTACTTTATTTAAATCATCTGTTCTCTTCTTCTCATTTCAGTCTTGCTCATACAAAACATTGAATGTTAAAACAATTATACCCTACTTAGATTCCTTTATTTTCTAGTTTCTAGTTTTATTTAGATTATCCTATATTTCATTTAGATTATACATGATTGATGTGTTTTTCTTTTTTTGTGTTTCATTAGGTACCTGCTGCATTGGATTCTGTTTTTGTTTCTGTTGTAAAGCGCTTTGGATCGCCTTGTTGCTGAAAAGTGCTACATAAAAAAATCTCACTTCACTTCACTTCATTTCACTTCACCTGGTTTTGGAGTGAATTTAGTTTAGGAAGACCACAACAATTCTGTGACCTTAACAAACAAACAAGAAGTGGCTATATAACAGTGTATTTTTACACATATTGAAGTAAAATTTGAAGTGATAGCAGCTGAGAGTCGTGCCTACTGCATTCTCTTAGTGCTACACATCGTGCAGCATCGTTGATTTCAACTTTCGCATTAGCTGTTATTCAACACTGTCTGTTAGCAAAATATTTCTTAAACCACTGAATGGATTTTAAGGAAACTTTCAGAAAGTAATCCCTCACTTTACATCTACAGCTAATTAACATTTAGATTTAGCCCAATACAAGATGGCCACCACAGCTAAGAGACATTAGCCAACACAAAAATCGCTCTAACGCAGTCAGTTTGACAGATATTAAGTACAATTTGGTGTGGTAGTTGCTGATAGTCACCCCAGTGATATACTCTGAGCACTAACACCTCTCTCGAGGTCTCACAATATCGCATGACATCACACATAAGGTCATTTACAAGGTTTGACCAAAACGGCTGTGACTTCATATCCTTTTTCAGCATCGAATGATTTCAGTTTTAAACGTGGCTGTTTGTTTTCCCACTCAGCTGTAAGATTTTTAAAAAATGCTGGTTTAAAGCAGTCTGGGCTGCTTACTGAAGTCCATCGAAGAGGTGGTGGACAGAAGGATGCTGGCTAATCCATCATGGCCGATTCCTCCCACCCCTTGTCCAACATGGTGATGTCCCTGAGCGGCTCCTTCAGCACAAGACGTTCACATCGCAGGTGCTGGAAGCCTACCCAAGGTCGTTCTTGCCCACAGCCAGCAGACTGTATCACTGTAATAACTAATCTCATCTTCTTTTCTTTCATGGACAATAGTCAAATCCATCATAATGTCACATTGTGCAACACATATGCACACAACTTTCTGTAAATATATAGCCTGGGAATTCTTTTTGTCTTTTTTTTTGTTAATTTTTTCTGCACATTGTCTTGTTGCTGCTGTGACATCTGAATTTCCCCATTCCCATTATTTTTAACTCTCCTGAAGCCCTCGTAACGGAAGAGAGGAAGAAAAGTGCTTATAACTTCGGGTCCATTTGATCCGAAGGCCAAGGGAGAGTTAGGAAAACAAACGTTATTAAAGTGTATGTATAGATACAATTGTTGGGTTGTCTTTCTATAAATCTGTTCTTAGTGCCTTTAGTACAGCTCAGCAAAGGAGGAGCGATAATGTTTTGTCTGTGTGTTTTGTACCACCAAACTGATACTGATGAAACTCTCAGAAAGTAATTGTACATCTAGAACTGATTAACTTGTGGAGTCAGTTCAGTTCAAGATGGCCATCACAGCAAAGGGATCTTAGCAAATGCAAAAGTGGCTACAACTCAGCCAATTTAACAGATATTGAGCTAAAATTTGGCGTGGTAGTATTTGAGAGCCGTCCTCAAGACATGCTCTTATCACTAAGAGATCTTGTAAAATCTCACAATATTACATGAGGTCCTGCACAACAATATTTAATAAGTTTTGACTGAAAAAGCTATTATTCCTTCCCTTCTTATCATAAGATGTTCTTAGTTTTAAAACTCTGTCATGAAAGGCAGTGGGCAATATGCATTCCTTCAACGAATGCCAGGTCTTTAATTTCAATCATGATTTGGTAGAAAAGCCTGAAATGTGTGATAACTATCAATAAAATGTTTCAAATCAATGCTCAGAGAGACTAAAAGGGGTTTGCATATTTATCTCTTTACAGTGCAGAATCACTTTAAACCACACCAATAATTTGGAGTTTTAGAGCCTAAACTTTAACCAGCTTTATCTTCACCTCCTCAGATTGCGCTGCATTAAGAACCACCATCATAGAACCATATAGACAAGAAATCACTTAAGGAAACGTGTGAAGTTCGACAATAGAGTTACTTTCACAAATGTCTGAGCAATAAAGAAGCCAGCTTGTCCAGAGGCCACTTCTCTTGGCTCAGAGGAGTCTGGGATGGGCTGTCACTCAGTGGAAATGTGGACTGACTCCAGACAAAAGAGGACAAAGATCATCAGGTCCAAAAGTCTCCTTGATGGTATGAGCTTGTGTCAGGGGTCTTGGTAAAGCTCTTTTCCCACTTCTGTAAAGGCAGCATTAATGCAGAAAAGCCCAGCAGAGGCTTTGGAGCCACATATGCTGCTATCAAGACCACATCTTCTCTAGGGACATCCATGCATTTTTCAACAGGACAATGTAAAGTGCAGGACTGGCCTGCCTGTGGGCCTCACCTGTCCCCAATATAAAAAAACAACAACAACATATGGTGTGTAAAAAAGGTAAAATGCAACTTTGTGAAGCTGCATACTTTACTACAGATGACTGACCTGAAAACTGTATCAAGAAAAATTCTAGGAATTATATCGGGGCATTGATCCATGACCTGAAGCTGTAGGACAGGCTGGGTGAAACAACAAGACAATGAGCTCACAAACAAATCAACAAGAAACAACCCATGTTGAGGGATGGCTCAGTTAAGGTTTTGACCTCAACCTGCCAGAGAAGCTTTGGCTCAATCTGAAGAGACCAGCTTCATTCAAAGGGAACTAAAAGGGTTCTGCATGGAGGATTGGGTCCACAAGTCTCACAGACACAGCTGGTGGATACAGTTAAAGGTGGCTCCACAGTCATGGGAAAGTCCAGCTTTGTTTCATTCCAGGGTTCTGCGTATCAGGAAAAACATGAAATCTGGTTCTAATCTGACCTAAAGTGGACAAAACCACAGAACAGATTCCACCGAGTCATTACGTACATCTCTACTTTGGTCTCACCTTTTCCAGAGGTCTTGTGGTTCATTTGGACAAAAGTCGTACGGCCATGTTCTTTTTGGAAAGAAGAGGCCTCCTGCTGCAACCCTTTCAAACAAGACGTTCTTGTTTAGTATTTTTCTAACTGTCCTGTCTGACCTTTAACCTTTAACTGGGGTCCCTAGAGTCTGAGATGGAGCTCATTTTTATGAGCATTTCACAGTCTGACCTTGGGGTGAAAATTCTTGAAGTCCACTTCTTGGAAGATAGGCAACTGGATTAAATATTTTCTATTTGTGAATAGTCTTTCTGTCTGTACGATGATGGACTTTAAATAGTTTGGAAATGACTTTAAAGCTAAACTGAAATCAAATCGCAAAAAATTGACATTTCATGAATGTTATTTAGTCAAACACATTCACACAACATTTCACTGACCCATTTTTCTAACTTAAGATTTAAATAAACAGTTTTTAGCGTTCACATCAATAATTTCTGAAGTGGTTGATTTGTGGGGCAGAGTTCTGTCCTGGGTTCATGACGTGCGCTGTGCCCAAGCCGGCCAAGAATGCTGCTACTGTCTGGTTGTTTACTAGTAGAAATGAAGGAAGAAGCCTTTTTTGAACATGAAGAAATGCCGGAAGACTTTGCGGAAGTAATGGATATACAGCTAAATCAGTATGAACCTGAACTGAGGGCTGGATCTCCGGAATCAGATGAAAACTCTTCAGATTCGGATTCTGATGATCACCAGGACTGTCATGGCCGACAAAATAACTCGCATAATGACCAAGTTGGGAATGTGGAACAGTGAGAACCGATTACCCCCAGACTGTTGTCATGACATCAGCACACGACAATACAAATCAACATAAAGTAGCAGGCGAGAGCTAATGTTGCTAACTCAAAGCTAACCCGATGATAACTCAATGCTGACTGGATGCTAACTTGTAAACAACATGAGCGCTCTTCAGAGTAGTGTTTATGAACTCTCACACCAGAGTAAATTAATCAATAGCAGTTTCAGACTTTGACATTTGTTTAATCACTCATGGATTGTTTATATTTTTTCACCAACAACAAACTGCTCTGAATCACAAACTGATCTCAGGCTGTCGGCCTGTAAGCAGCTCAGACCTTTTAATGACGTAAAACTTCCTGTTGCTCATCTCCTTCTCTGTGGAGATGTCATCCTCCACATTTGCCTTTCTTTTAACATATTTTTTTGGTGTGAAGCCAGTCCACCACAGTAACGAAGGTTGAAGCGGTTCTCCTCTTTGAAGTGGTCCAACCCAAGTTCTGATAATACTTCCCACATCGGAGCTTATGGATCCAAATCTGAGGAAGGTTTTTATCTTTCAGGAAACCAAAAAATGAAACTCCAGTGGTATTTTCTGGCCGGTTCCAACAATTAATTCCAACAAACTGAACTATATTGTACCAGTATTCATCCACTCATTAATAAATTGCAGAACCTCAGCAGCTCTGTCGACGTCACACATCAGGGAGGTCACGGAAAAAGCCAAAACACCCAAGTGGTTTCATACTGTGTTCAGTATTTTTTTTTTTTTTAAGTAGAATTAGTTTTTTTTGAAAATCTTATAAGTCACCTATATTATGCTTTTCTTTCAACTCGTGTTTGCTTCAAAACACTTTTCAGTTTAGCTTTAAACCTTTCCCAGATTAATGAACAGCAACAGCTGCTCCTCTAAGGTCATTGCTGATGTCTTTCCGCCTTGGCGTTGTGTTAACACACACCTGCTTGCTCCAGAACAGCAAACTAACAAAACTCCTGTTTTTATAATTCGTCACATGGATGATGATCAGTTCTTCAATACATTTGATCAGCAGCTCCTGATTGAGACTGAACCTTTTAAATCCTAATAAACTTGTAACCTTTTTTTAGCTTTCAGAGTTTTTTTCTGATTAAACATTTATAAAAATTGCCCGAGTGTAATTTATTCAGACCGCATTGACTTTTACTTGTAATTCAATTGCAATGAATGTAAAAAACCCAATGATTCATAAACTTCATCTGTGTCAGCATGTGTTCAAACTCCAGTTCAACAAAGAGAAAACTAAATATGCAGTACTAAAAGGTGTGCCCGTCTTGTTCACCTCAAAGCGTGCAGCATGGCTGACATGTTCCCAACAGAGTCTCAAGCAGGTTCAGCCGTGGACAATTTATGTTAAAGATATTTTAAAAAAAGAAATGTGTCAAAATACAGAAGAGACACTGAGATTACAGCTTTCTCCTCCTATGATTGAGGCCCAGCATGTGAATAAGAAAACCTGAAGCGTTCCTTAGCAATAATGAGTGGCAATTATCTAATTACAGCACAATATCTTGGGTCCATTCAGAACCAGGGGTGTGTTTCTGGACAGTCATCGCAGGTATCACCGGAGATGTGACGAACCTGATGCTGATACGGATAAAACAATTGCCACGGGAAGTTAAAGTGAACAGACTTGTGTAACACTTAAAAATGCAAGTACAAAAAGTAAACCTAAACACACTCACGCCCTGCTCAGGTATCCTACGCACTCCCATTAACACACCCAAACAGGGACACACACACACACACACCTACCTCTAAAGGAAACAAGCTTCCTACAACCTGAGAAACTGTACTATTAATCCATCTATAAATACCAGACACATAGTCACAATTACGTAGGAAAAAAAGGTGAATGAAGCAGGACAGGAAAACAGTTTGGTGCAAATATATTTTAATCACAAGCCTGAGACTAAATGAACATCACACACTCTCATCTTTATTTCCAGAGAGTGCCCCCCCCCCCAAACAATCACTGATGCTGACTAACACTGTTTCAGGCTAAGAGAGGGGCATCCATCTTGATTCTTTAAGAGACAACAGGCATTAAAAAGAAAAAGCAAGACAGAAAAAGTAAGAGGTCTGCAAACAGTTAAATGCTTGAGTTTCACCTGCGTTCACAGGCAAATCTGGTCCATCGGTAATGAGAAGAAACGAGCAGTGATGGTATGGAAACAACACAACTGTAACAAAAGGTGACAAAAGATTGTTTCTACAGATGTTTCATTTGCTAAAAAAAAAAAAACAACAAAAAAGAAACTTTCTCAGAGTGGACCAACAGGTGTGGCAGTGCGATGAATGAAAAGCTTCTCAAACCTCGAGGGTTCAACGTCTGCTGCTGATTTCTGCAGCTAAAACCCAAACGGGAGCTTCAGCTCTGAAGATATGACGACCGTGAGGGGTCGGAGAGAGCCTCGAGTTCTTTCAGCACGACGAACCCTGTCTGACAGGACAATGGCATCTAAATGTGCTCTAGCAGAGAAATATGGCAGGAAATTACAGATTTCTAACTAAAACTTATTAACCTCGCAAAACAATCCAACAAAGAGCCGAAAAACACAGAACTGAATTAACTTTTCTGTTTTAGGAGAGAAAGTGAAACTTTGTTTTGTCACAAAGTTTCATCGTTTCGTCTGGCTTTAATCTGAGCCAGGCTGAAGTGATCCATGTGTGGCAAAAAGTTAGAAACAAGATAATTAAAAAAAAAAAAAAGTCTTAGAATCTTTCTTCAGTTTTCAACAACACCTTATTCACCCCCGCCTGAAGGAGGGGGTGAAATATTGATGCTCAGTTCTGAATTATACTGATGCAGAACTGGGTCAAAGTTAAAGATTACAGCAGATAATGAAATTACAATAAAACATTATTGGGAAGTTTTTTGTTTGTTTTTTTTAGTTTTGAGATTGACGTGTAAATGTCAAGGTTAAAGTGGAAACATTGACAGAAAAAGTTTGAATGTTGAGGAGAAAAAAAAATCCCTCATCTTTCTAGACTAAACCAGAGGAAGTGGACACTGCTGTGTTCCTGAACCCGACTTATTTATTTCATCTGTTATTACTGCATCTGAGGGGTATGGATGCATTTTTACTGGGTTAAGGACAAAATAATGTTTTAGTTGAACCAGTCTGGGGTTTATTATTCCCACAAATGCAGAGGGGTTCACAAGCACAGTGGGCTTTACTTTGTTTTCATTTCCAGAAAAAACATCTTCACTTTTTTTCTGTCAATAACATTTTCACTTTATTTTCAAAACTAAAAACTAAGAAAACTTCCTCTTCCATTTTTTTCTTCTTCCTCTGAGTGGCCTGAATTCTTCATGCTGTTGCTCTGAGTCGACTCTACTTTTCAGGCTTAAAAAATGCTGATATTTGGAGAAAAGTAAAGACTGATCTAAATGAAGATGCTTACATAGCAGGAACAAAGAGAGGACCTAAGAATCCCACACTGATGAAGTTTACTTGTTCTGACGGAATCATCACATGAAGCTGAATCATATTGCTACTTAAAAATGATTTGATTTCTTCTCTACAATCTTTCCTTGAAGATCAGATTTACTCTGACTTACTCACACCTGCAGAATCCTCCAATTTTGCAATCAGGCACTACCAATGATAAACTTTAAAATGGAACTGATGTGATTCCAGTTGACAAATGAACCGAGTCTGGTTGGTTCGGAGAAACTCGGGTCCTTTGTTGCTCTCGAGCGACCCGTCTTCGGCTTAGCTGCCGAAGCCGAAGATGCCCTTGATGTAGCCGGTCAGGCCGCCCTTGCCCTTCTGCTCCACCTTGTCGTCCAGCGGTGGGAAGGTGGCATGGTTCAGGGCGAGGTCAAAGAACAGAGGCTTGCAAGGGATCGGCTGGAAGTCGGGGGGGAACTGGACCAGATTGGGGTGCTTGCCGACGAGGGTGGTGTCCAGACGGAAGGTGTCCAGGTGGTCACACAGAGGCTGGGGGGCAAAGTGATGTTGGACAAAAATCAAGTTGAATTAATGACCAAAGTTAAGAATCACAGTCCCATTAAGGGACATTTCAACCATTCTGAAGAGGGTTTCTGTTTTCTTGCATCTTCTAAGTGCCAACATCCCTATGACTAATGTTTCTGCAGATAAAACCTGGTTGATCTAATCTGTGCAGAATCTTTTAGAGCCAAAGAAGCGCTGCAGTGTTCATGCTCTGGGCGTGTCCCTCGGTTTTGTCCTCTTACCGTGTTGTCTTTCACCAGCTGCTGAGAGGAAACTTCAGGAGGCTCATCAGTGTCTGAAACAAACACATTTCTTCAGGATTGGACACACAGTCGAGCAGAACAGAAAAACATCCCCGGACAAGAAAGACACACAGCTGGAAAGACGACATGGGCGTTCTCACCTAAAATGGCAGCAGCTTGAAGGGAGTATTTCTCAGCGTTGACCTCAGCAATGAGCTCCTGGACATCAGGGAGATCCTGCACAAAGTCGGCGTGAACATCAGCCATCATGTTTTTAAACTAGGAGCAACATAGTAGAACTGTTTGCTTGTGTGCTCATGTTTGTAGTGACCTTGAGGCTGTTGTTAAGATTCTTTGCTTTAGACTGGACCTCCTTAGCATATTTCAGCACCCTCTCGTACAACACCAGGGCCTCACTCCACTTCTTCACCAGAACATAAGACTGAGCTATAAAGAAACACCTGACAAGAGAAGAGCAATACATTGATACTCATTCACAGGAACGGTAGGTAGCAAACAAACCAGAAAGAGTTTTATTATACAAGTTTAAGCATGTAAAAGAATGGAAGAGTGTCTGTTTCCTAGAGACGATTTACTGATAACTAAAGGTGAATGAATGCAAAACGTGGCAAGGCTGACCTGTAGGCCCTGTAGACCAGAGTCTTGAGGGACACCTCCTTCTGGAAGGTGTGGTCATCCTCGAGCCCCTGCAGGGTGGAGAGCTCCGCCAGACTCTGAGGAGGTGGAGGAGGAGAAAAACATGTGAGCAAAAGGAGAAACTGGTAGAAAAATCGAACACGGTGAGGTCAAAATCTGTTCACAACAAGCGGTAAATATTTGTTCACAGAGTTAAAAACAGCTGATCATGAACAAGTTTTTCAATCTCCCACTGCCAAAAAGCAGACGATAAGAGTTTTGCCCATGTCTGCATGTTAGCAAAATATCTCATGAACCACTGGACAGACTATAATGACATTGGTGACTAGTTGGTGAAGAGCATTCATGAGGGAGTCTCCTGGATGTCTTGCAGCAATCACAGGGTTCTCAATGTCCTTGTGCGAGTTACAGAGGCGTGCAGTCTTGTCGCTTGAATTCTGTGGGCATCTAGAAGCCATTTTAAGAGCGTTAGAGCTGTTTTCTGACTCCTGCGTAGGAGCTCTGCTCTGACAGAAAACATGTTTAGGACTGAAAACCCTGCTGATGATAATTAGTTCTTGAAAAACTGGTTCAAATCTGGCCATCTTCATTTCTAAAGTGTACTCCAGCAGATCAAAACAAACGTGGGGACAGGTGGGTACGATGTGGACAGAGGGGGACAACAAAATAATGTGAACCTAGAACACAGATTTTTACGTTTTTTTTTCATTATTGAGTCACTTACTAGCCTCCAGCAGTCACAGCTCAGTGAGATACTACCTTAGTTGTGTGACATCGCACATAACGTTCTTTCAAGTTCTGACTGAAGGAGATATAACTATCATTTTTTAACGCAAGATGATTAGTTTAAAACTCTGGCATAAAAGGTGGTGGGTGACATTTTCAAAAATGTTTTGACAGTAATACTTTTGAGAGGAAAGTTATTTAAAAAAAAAAAAAAAAAGACTGAACTTACAGATTATAACTGTATTAACTACCCAGATGTGTACCTGCAGGATGATGTCGTAGAGCCGAATGAGATCTTGCGGACGGGGCCCCCTCTTGTTCTCGTCGGCCTCGGTCTCCTTCAGTTTGGCCTGCAGAGTGTGAGCCATGCTTTCGTTTCTCTTCACCAGCGTGCACAGCTTGATGTAGGTCAGGTAACTGAGACAGAAGAGCAGCACAGATCAGGAGAAACATGAAAAAAGAAAAAAGACAAACCTTGCATATTCTCTCTTTGTGTTGCTGGGCTGAGCTCAGACCACAACAACAGATCATAAAGGATTATTAGACCAATAACTGTCAGTTTAAGCAGATAAAATTAATTAATTCGACTTTGGTTTCAGTAAGTTGTTGAACATCCTGACAGAAGCACTTCTTACCTGTGCAGGTACTGAAGGTTGGACACCTTCCCACTGTCGTTATCAGAGCTCCGCTCTCGCTGCTTCTGCAAACACAAGCGAACGTTTTACAACTCTTTCACACTTCTTTAATAATGTTTCAGATCACAACCCCTCCCTGAGCTAAACATCGTGGGTGTCTTACCGCCTCATTTTTGAGTTCCTCTCTCACAGCCTGGATGGTGTCTCTGCACTCAGCCAGCAGAGTCTCGTACAGATGCTCTTTGGTCTCCTCATTAGCTGCCTGCACAACACAAACACTAGTTTACATCGAAACTTGATATAAAAGCAGAAAAATTGTTTGCTTTTTTAAAAATATGTACCTGGATGAAATTTAATGAAACAACGTATGTATTAAATCACTAAGACATTTTCATGTTTTCTTTCTTTGAAATCTAAAGTTTTGTATCAATGAGCAGAGATCTTCAAACCAGCATTTCAGGTATGTAGAGATGGCTACAAAAAGCATCAGTAAAGCAGGAATGTGAGTGTGTCAAAGTGTCGGAGGCATGCAGGTATGGTGCCTGGCAGGCTGCTTGTGCATTCCTGCACTTAACTCAGCAGTAATTAGGTGCACCGGAGTCTCAGGGTCCAGATCTTTGTGAAAGACAGGATTGTTCTTCACCTCAGCAAGCCCAAAAGGTTTCTGAGACTAAGATGTTCTTAAACATGTGCAGGAGCAATGATGTTCAAAATAACCACTGTTCGATGAGACAACACCATCATGGTAAAATAATAATAATAATAATAATAATAATAATAATAATAATAATAATAATAATAATAATAATAATAATAATAATAATAATAATAATTCTAAGACTATGCATTGTAACAAAAAATTAAAAATAAAAATAAATCACCTTGTCATTCATAGGAATAAAAACGTTTTACCGTACTGACGAGCAAAAAATGCCTCGTCTGAGCGGACCAACTTTTAAAATGCATTTAATCTTCTTTATTCAGCTTCAACCTTTGGATTTTTATAGACATTCATGTAAACATTTTTTTCTAGCCAACACTGCCCTAGACCTTTTTATTATATCTTTAATATGACAAAAAAATTAGTTTCTGGACCTGTTTGTGCTCATTGATTTTATTATTCTACTTTATGCTTTATTTTGTTAAATGACCTTGAGTGTCTGAAAGTTACTAATAAAAAATGTTTAATCATTAATTTATTATTAGGTGCTCCACACTGCACAGGAAGAGCTATGGCTTGCTGCTGCTGCTGTTTCTGCAAATAATCACAGATTTCAAAGTAAATAATAGTAATGAATGAACCGCTCTGAAATGTTGCAGATTAAAGTTGATTTAGGGCGACGGCAGTCCACTCTGGACGAGCTGTTAACTCGCCGATCCCATCAGAACGATTCCTCCAATCTGAGGTTGTTCAAAGAGCCATCTATTACAGGTAGGACAGTGACAACTGGTCAGAAATGTCCTTTAACTTTATATTGTTGTGTGTGATTTAGGTTTAGTTTCTCATGTTTAAGATATGTTAAGTTTTATGATTTCATTTAGATTATCCAAGCTAGATATTGTTGTGTGTGTTTTATGACTCTTTATTTTTGTGTGTTCACATGTTGTAAAGCACTTTATATCGCCTTGTTGCTGAAAAGTGCTATATAAATAAATTTGACTTGACTTATATATTATTTTTCATCCTACAAAGCAAACAACGTGGATGAATGTTAACACTAACTTTCTAGTTGTAACAGATGACTCACAGAAACTTTTCTAACCCACCCTGAAGAGTGATGTTACTTTGTGCTTAAAACTGTCACCAACACCCTGTCAAGGCCCAGCACGACCAGTTCAACCTGCTGAGCATCCTTCGCTGCGCAGAGGATCTGATCAGGAGTGGAACGGGCGCTTTAACTGGGGCTGATGTCTGGGCTCAACCCAGGACCTTAAGGAACCCACAGGGCAGGAGATAAGGATCAGCTGCAACACGCCAGAAGGCCTAAAGCGCTTTATTTAAATCAGTTTTAATGTAGAAATACCAGAATAAAAAAAAAGGATTATTGTGGTCATGAAAATGTTTCTGCTCGCGTTCTATAGCAGCCACTTTTAGCTTATCGATGACCTACAATGCTACAACTGAGCCCCAGAAAGCTCCAATAGAAAATGAAAGGTGTGTAGAAACTAATGTGTCCACAGAGAGCAGCAGCTGGGTGGAGTCCTGCCTGCATGTGTGGGTTAAAATGCACAGAATGCAGTTGTGTGATGAGAGATGGTGCATGCCACGGAGCTGAGTGGCTGAGGGTGTGACAGGTGTGTCTGCAGAGAGTACTGAACGGTGAGGCGCAAAACAAGAGTGACACAGATGGGACAAGTGATACTCTGAAGTGGAGAGCGCCCCGTACTGATGATCTGCAGGAACTGCATGAACTAATGCTGGACTGGCAGCAAGGGTTAGACAGCTGTGATCAGGCATTTTGAAAATTTAGTTTAACCACAAACTGATAGTTGTTGAGATATTTTAGGCCACAATCCCAATTTTGATTATTTTGGGGGGGAATTTTGACAAACTAAACAAGTACATTCCTACAACTGACACATTTAGGTGTTGGACAACATTTAAGAGTAGCCAGTGTGCCATATCCTGCCTCACAACACAACCAAAATGTCAGATTAGTGTCTCTAATGATCATCTGAGTTTGGATCAACCATAAGACAATAACTATTTTCACAAGAAAACTAAACAAATACAGCTGCTTCAAAAATTTGATGAACACATTGTTTAAGCCAGTATCTCAATTACAAACACATGCAGGTTTTAATACGCTAGCAAAAAAAATAAATAGGTGGAATTTTATTTTTTTTAAAGTACATTTGTAGAATAACAGAGACAGAGAGTCTACTATTTTGAAAGCATTTTTTAATTAACACGATCAAAAGTCCTGAGACCCCTGCTTATTTCTGAACTTTTTTGAGGATCTTTAAATGGATTTGTAAAACTTAACTCTTCCCATTTGTCAGATTTCATTTTGTTTTATAAACTCAACTTCTCTCAAAGGAGATGGTTTTATTACAGCAAAAAGGAAATCAAAATCCCACAGTAAGCTGGTTTTGTTATTATGGTCCAAATTTGTAAAAAGCCTTTCATTAACATAAATGATAAAGGTTTTAAAAGCAAACATAAGGATATGGAGGGATGCTGACTGAAAACCTATCGTTCAGGTTTAGGAACATTAAATCAGGGATTGCTAACTCTGAAACATACCATGCAGAGTTCCTCATTAACACTAAACCCTTCAGCTTGTGTCTTTAAGAACCACAGAAGCAGGAGACGCTGACCTGAGCGATGGCCGCCTCGTTGTCTGCCAGACCCAACAGGAAAACGCGAGCCTTGTCGATCTTCACAGGAACTGTTCGCCCTCGCCACTCCACCTCGCTCATGGTGGCTGCCTGCTTCGTTCGGGCCTGAGTGATCAGGGCCTGCGTCGGGAAAAATAAAACGTTTTAAAACACATCATGATATTCTTATCAGCAGTAAGCATAATGTGTGCAGAAGGGGTGATTTTCACACTTCTCTCCAAAGACATAACTGAATAACACAATAATATTAACACTTGAAACTCCTGTGGGTTTACCTCTAGTTTCTCAGCCATCATGCCTCCTCCTCCCCCAGTCAGCCTCATCTGCATCAAGTCATTGATGGCATTCTGGTCACCTGTAGTTTTAATGCAAAACACAATAAAAAATGTGGGTTGCAGAGGGGACAGAACATTAGCACCAAAACTGAATGTCGTCTCCGGAGAGCAACCAGGAGGACTACTGAGACTCACCGATGTTGTAAGCACAGTAGCGGATGTTGGGTGATATCTCGTCCACACGCTGACGATAAAGAACAGCCAGGTCCTCGGTGAACGCACTGGCCAGTTTCTCATAAATGGTCCTAAAAAAAAAAAAAATAAAGAGTCAGTGTTAGTCAGTGTTCATAAAAATCTGAACAAGAAAAAGTGGTGACTGAATAGTCATCCACTCTTTTGCCACTGCATGAGAAAACAGCAGTCAGGTCCTGATAAGACGCACTTGCACTTGTTGAAGGCCTCCATGGCAAGTTTCCACTCCTGCAGCTCAAAGTCCACCATCCCAGTCAGGTACGCCATGTAGGCCTGGGATAAAAACACCAGTTATTCCAGTTAGGACCACGCTTACATTTTAATGTAAATGTGTGCAGCTGAATCTCTGCAGCGCACCTGAGCCTCTAGCTTAGTCTTAGCGTCGACGTGGGGGCTCTCGCAGAGCTTCTCCAGCTTCTCGCTGTGCTTGGCAGCTTTGCGTAATCGAGCGAGGAGGTGGAACCGCTTCCTTGGCTCTGTGTTGGCCTCTTGTTTCAGCTGCATGGCGTAGCTCCAGGCACGCTCTGCTTCCATCAAAACCAGTAAGAGGTACCTGGGGTGAAGGGAAGGGGGGTTAACACTGGCACTGGTTGATTGCCACCATGTTTAAATGGACATATTCAACAACTGAACATTTGAAATGTTTGTTTTTTTATGTAAGACTGTGCTGTAAACTTCAGGGTTTCCTGGAGGAAAAAATCATTTATCACAATTTGACTTTCATGACAAATAAAATGCAAAGAAAAAGTGAAATAAACAACTTCTGAACTTTCTTCAGAAATGACAAAGTCAAAAATTATTGTCTGTAATTATATTTCTACAAAGATTCAGTTTCCATGGTTTAGTATTTTATTACATTTTAAGTGTATGTGTAATATATCTGTAACAAACTGGTACCCTCAAGGTAAAGGTGAAAAAAAAAATAAAAAAAATATATATATAAATAATAATTTTAAAAAAAAAATCAAAGTCTGAAAACAGCATAAAAAAATGACACTGTCAGTGTTAGTCAAACTTAAACGTAGTTTGTAAAAACAGTTGTCAATCCTTTGATTCAATAGCTTATAAACTCACCCTTAGCAGATATAACTAATTGTCTTCTGTATTATCTTATCAGTCTCTCACATAGTTGTAAAAATGAACCAATTCTTCTTTAAAACATTGCTTTACCGTGTTGACTCTTGTGGACACACACAGTCCTCTTAAGGTCCCACTGCAGCATCTCGGTCAGGTTGGGGTCTGGACTTTGACTGGACCGTTCCAAAACCCTTCACTCTTTTCTTTTTGACCCGTTCTGTTGTAGATTAGCTGCTGTGTTTGGGATCATTGTTCTGTTGCATCATGACTCAATTTGGGTCAAGCTTCAGCTGTCAGACGGATGTCCTCACATTTGACTCCAGAATCCTTTGGTCTATAGAGTTCATGATCAACTTAATGTCTGCTACGAGCCCAGGTCCTGTGGCTTCAAAACGAGCCCAAATCATCATCCCTCTGCCGCTATGCTGATGGTTGGTGTTTGTGCTTGTGCATTTTCTTTTCAACAAAATGTGTTATTGTGTATTATGGCCAAACAGCCCCACTTTGGTCTCATCTGTCCAAAAGAGGTCTTCAGAGATTTGCTCTGGTGCAACTTCGTAAGCCCGAGCCATGAGACCAGGTTCTTCTTAAAAAGAAGAAGTTTTCTCCTGGCAACTCTTCCAAAACAAGCCATAGATGTTCAGCCTTTTCCTAACTGATCTGTCATGAGTTTTAAAAATTAACACACTAACTGAGACCTATGGAGCGTCATCAGATCAACAATGAATAAATGTCCATATAAGACCGTTCATCACCAACCTGCTGTCAGAAAGCATTTCCACAGTGACTTTCTTTCCAACAAATTTATGCCGGTTCCCCATCTTGAAGCCAAGAGTCTTGCGTAGGCGACGCAGCCTACGGGAGCAGTAGCCCCTGCAGAATAAAACACACATTTTGTTTTTAATTAGAAAAAAAAAATTATACTGTGTAAAACCGTACCATTTTGAAGATATTTGAGCAGGTAGACACAATGTTTGTGGTTTTCTTTTAAGTTTACTTTCACACCAAACTTCATTATTCACACAACTATCAGAAATTTCCCCACCAGTTTTCATAATGTGCAGATGAAGACACTGAATATTTCTCAACATTTCTCAACGACACATTTACAACTGGGATTAGACACCTCTGTTGCACCCAATTAAAAATGTGTATTTTAATTATGTCAATATGAAAATTTAACGTGTTTTAGGTTTCTCAAGGTTGAATATATATATATATATATATTCTTGCATTACAACATAAAAGTGTGCCTGAATAGACAAACTCTGGGTATTTCCAGCTATGGTTTGTGTGCCAAATGACAAGTTACTCTAGCTATAAATGTACTTGATATCATAGTTTACACATGGATTTGGGGAAAATAATGTTACTGACAGAGCTAAATGCAAGTATTCAAATAAAATAAATCATAGTAATAAAATAGCATATGTCAACATGTTTACATTTACTGTAAATAAAAGTACTCACCTGTATCTTTGGTAATCTCCGTGTCTCAGGCCATGCTGCTGCTGGGATTCCTTGATGATTTGTAGGACTGCAGTGTTAAAGTTAAAACACCAGCATACACACACACACACACACCATAGGGACCAAGAGTCATCTATATTCAGGCGAATGAATGGCATATTTGATTTAATGAAGTCTGCATACAAACGTAAAATTAGCACCCGACGCTTTTAAAAGACTATATGCTCAACAGGAAATTGCCTCCTGCCTAAGAGAATAACCGTTGTTAGTTCTGTAATATCGACATAAAAATTATTATTTCCTTTTTCCCCAGTATAGCCTGCTTCAATATGACACGTAGCCTAAAGAAGCTAACATTATCCTCGGGCTAACGGGAGCTTCTAAACTAAAACTTCTAAAAGAAAAATAACAATCTCTGACCCCGACATAATGTACACTTAAGGATACTTTCCAGACTAAGTCCCCCGTCTGGAACATTTTCCTTATTTTCTTCCGTAGGGGAAACTTTGACTTCGTTTTGCTTGTCTGCGGCCATCTCTACAAGCTAACAGCTAAGCAGCGGCACCACGCGCACACATGCTCAGTCAGCTGACCAATCAGAACAGAGGGACAAAACCCAAATCTCGCGAGACTTCCTAGAAGTAAATTCGTTTCGGAGAGCCATTAGACATGACATCACGTGACTTTTGATGCGCTAAAACCGCCGCCATCTTACGCTAGTAATTCAGTTCCGCTTTTGCCCTCAGCAATACAGGAATGCCTTCTTATTGTGCTGCATTTTCGTGCACAAATCTTCACGGAAAATGTCCGGACGGCGTTACATTTCATCGGTAAGTGTTTTTCTTTTAATAACATGGCTGCTTAACAAGGAGACTAGTGCCTGAGTCTAACTTTACTGCAGAAGACGAGCATCAATACTGGACGTTACTAGCGCTCGTTTTAATGTAAAACTTTCTGTGTTATGCTTCTGTGAAGTCAAGCTCTCGCGTTTAAACATAAACGTGTGGTATTAACTGAAAAGTTAAAAACGTCTTAAAAAGCTTGTGGAAACCACTTCTTGATCGGTAAAACATGGTTCAAACCACGAGCTGTTGAATCGGCAAGAGAAGATGTTTGAAAGAAATGGCGCTCAGTTCACGTTATTTATACAGTAGATCAGGGGTCTCCAATCCTGGTCCTCGAGGGCCACCATCCTGCATGTTTTCCTTGTTTCTCTGCTCCAACACACCTGATTCAGAGGTTAAATCACCTCTTCATGTTCTGCAGAAGCCTGTTAATCAGCCATTGATTCAAATCAGGTGTGTTGGAGCAGAGAAACAAGGAAAACATGCAGGATGGTGGCCCTCCAGGACCAGGATTGGAGACCCCTGCAGTAGACCATTGTCTTTTAAAAAAACAAACAAACAAAAAAAAACTTCCACTGCAATTAAACATTTAAGAATAATTAACACTGTGCCACAAGCAAGGAAATGTCAACATTTTATAAAAGATTCTACAAACGTCTTCTAACGTCACAATTAATAACAATGTTTGACGTTCGCAGCTTTCCAAAAGATGACAACCTGAGGTCACAGTGGGCAGAGGCATTGAATCAGGAGAAGCAGAAAGGAGTGCTGTGGCAGCCAGGCGTAGGGAACTACTTGTGCTCTGACCACTTCAAACCAGAAGATTTTGACCGGACAGGCCAGACAACAAGGCTGCGCCCGAACACTGTACCATCTGTGCGTCTGTTTCCTTCACGCTCTCGGGTAAGTGAACTTCTGCAGTAATGGCCATCTGCTAATCATACGTGCTAACCTGGCAAAACGTACTTCTGTTTGTTCAGTGTACTGGCACAGTAGCGAAACACGTAATGACCAAACCTTACTTTTTTTGTTATAGAGGAAAACTCCACCAAAGAGAACTACTCGGAACAGCACTGATGGCAGACCGCCGGCAGACGATGATCCATCATCATCATCCTCACCTTCATCAACACAAACTGAACAGACACTGGACAAGACAACTTCAACCTCATCTGTGGCGCTGGTAAGTTGAATTTAATTCTGGTAGTCTTCTTGTCAAATGAATAGACAGATTAGAAGCCCAGCTGTTTGGTTTTTTTAAACATTTTTTGATTGAACTTGAGTATTTATGATGACCTTGAAGGTAAAACTGTTATATTTCATAGGACCATGCTTATCAGCTGCCAGATGCCAAAGAGCTAAAAAGCCGACTGGAAAAATCCAACCTCAAACGACGGCAACTGCACATCGAACTGAAGAACACCAGGGATCGTTTAAAGAGAGTCCAATCCAGCAGCAAACGTCTTCTAGATGACTTGAGGGATCAGAATCTCATCACTGAGGAGTTGAAAGCAAAGCTGGACTCACTTGGAGGTTTGTCATTAAATGTGACAACATGCAAATTGAGGCTTATGTCAGCGCACATTATATTGTTTATGTACTCTGTGTACAACTTGTATGAAACATCAGACCCTCCAGGATTTCGCGATGTTGCGATCGCAACTATTAACGCAAAATCAAGTAAACCCTGCAAAATCCCAACTTTTTGCAACTTTGCCCAAAACACCGCAACTTTCCCGTAACTTTAACCCAACGTTTATTGTTTCTAAAGTGATTCGCCACAGTTTCTGCGGTTCAGTGTCTTCTTTGTGGGTTTGTGTAGTGTTGAATACAAAATAACTCACAAAGAAAAGATGTGACGTCACATCCTGTTAACATCAGAATGCCGGGAGCGTGCAGGAGCAGCGACCGAAGCGAGAATGTGCGCTAATGCTTCACATTTGCCCACAAAGATTTCAGCAAAGGACCGCACAAAACACCGCAGTGAAATTAGTTTGAAGTTGGATGTTGGATAATCGTGCTCTGCGGAGTTAGCGGCGTCTAGCTCGCGGCTGACCTGAAACAGGAACGCTAATGTCAGCCAGCCGTTCCTAAGTGAACCACCGTGCGTGAGAGAAGGGGCCGGCAGAGAACGGCTGGACGACATTAGCGTTCCTGTTTCGGGTCAGCCGTGAGCTAGACGCCACTAACTCCGCGGAGCGCGAAGATCCAACCTAAAACTAACTTCACTGCGGTCGCAAACCAGTTTCCTCCCCAGCTGCACGAGAGTGGAGGGAAGCTGTTTTGCACGTCCTGCAGTGTAATTATCGAACATAAACACATCAACAAACACTTTGTGTCTGCAAAATGTGAGGAGAGCTGCAGATGAGGGACAATCCAGAAATGGTCATGAATGTCAGTTTATAAGCTATAAAAGTTCTCAAATAAAGCACCTTTTGATAATGTCAATGTTTGTTGGTAATTATCTTACAAAACTAGGAAGTATTTTTGAGATATATATATTAAAAGAAATGTTTTTTTTAATTGATTTTAGTTTAAAAAAAAAAATCGTAACTTTTCATCGCAACTTTTAAGAAAATATCCCGCAAAATCAGGCATTTTAGCCGCAACAATCACAAAAAATGCCCGCAAAATCCTGGAGGGACTGAAACATGTATTACACAAAACACATTAAAGTTATAGGCTACATGGTCACTTCAAACTGTCTTAATTATTGTACTCCAAATCTAATAATTGCCCTTTTTGGCAGATATCCCGCTGGACTTGTTTGCCAACCCTGCCCAGTGCTACAGCGAGGATCAACGGGACTTCGCTTTGCAACTTCACTTTTACAGCCCAAAAGCTTACGAGTACCTGAGAAGCAATGCAAAGTTTAGGATTCCCTTGCCACATCCAAAGACACTATGTCGGTCAGTAATCTGTTTTATTGTGAATTCCCCTTTTTGTTTCACACTTTATATCCACCTAATATCAAAAAGTTCTGAAGGTTCGTGGATATATAAACTAAATGACACTTGCATGCGATTGAGAGCATATATAAAGTTCTTTCCTGTTATTTAAATAACATTGCAGGTTTTTAAATTGTAAAATCCTGCAATCTTGATGTTTATGTAATGTTTCATCAATGCAACGATGCTGTCATTGTGCAGGTGGATTTAACTACAACCCCAGCAGAGAGTCACCCAGCGCAAGCAGAAATGTGGCCATCATGGACAGCACACACTGCCTCAGGTTGTCTGAAGCGGGGCATCGTGAGGCGGCAGAGTCGCTGTTTAACGACAACAACTTGGACCACACATACTGCACGTGGATATCAACAAAACATGCTGTTTGTGTCAAACATTGTTACCTACATTGCATTCTGACAATGTATTATGATCAGGCAATTTTAAATTTGGTGTTTACATTTATTGTTCTTAAAATACACCAATGCATTTGCCTGATATCTGTGCGTGCTTTAATTTCTGAAAAGATTGTGACTTTTAATTTTTTTTTCTTTAATGAAAATTTTTTTTTTTGATCACTTACTAATTTTATTTATTTTTTTCTTCTGGTGTATAGTCTGTAAGACATTATACGTTTATCCAATTTGTTCTGTGTGCTGATATGACTACTGTTGTGATTGTAAATAAATAGTTCTGAATTTACGTTTCTGTTAAATTTATGGTTGTTATTATTATAATTACCATAACTGAGTATTTGTGACATTGTATGTTAAAGTACATGCACTATTGGGCTCATCTTACCCACTAAAATTTATTTCATTAGTCCTCAGCATTGTTTATATAGCCCTGCGCCTTTATACTGTAGCAAGATGGCGCTGCTTTCGCTGCACCTCGGCCCGAGCCTTTAAAGCGGCGAGTTATGTCTATACAAGTCATTGGTCACAGTTCTGACTACATGAGCTCTAATGGTGATGGTAAACAAAGCAGGGGACTATATTAGGAATAAAAATGGGTGAACGCTTTAGAAAAATCTACACCTGACCCAGTGCAATGTTATTGTCTAAACTAGTTTTTAATTCTTACAAGTGACAAATCAAAAGTGCTGCAAACAGAACAAACCAGCAACTTCAATATTAAAGAGAAATTCTGTATATTTTCAATAAAAGTGAGCATTTGCCAGCCTCTAATCAGACAAACCTGATCACACGCGGAAGAAATACAAGACAGACAACTCTTTGCCGTGTATGTACTGACAGGAGGCTGTGTGGTAGGTGAGATTCCCCAAACATGGACTGTATGCACATCTTATTCCTAAAGAGTCATCTTCAGCCTTACAACAGTTGATCTGAGCAACATAAAGACAAAGTTCCACAAATGACAACTCTGTTAAGAAAAAAAATTTATTTGTGTGAATTGCAGCTCCACACTGAAGAAAATGCTAAATGTTCAGAAGTTGTTGGCTGCAGAAATGTATTTGGATAGAAAGTTTTTGATCTCTGAGATGTGCATGGTCTCCCTGATGGTTGTGTCTCTGCTGCGGACTTGAAGCAGGCCGCTCTCCAGTGTGTTCTCACTGACCACCGCCGTAAAGAGAACTCCCATCTCGTCGTATCTGCAACGAAATGACACACAACCTCAGGGGAGGACGTTTATTTAGTCCTGCAGAACACAGCGACAGGTACTTACTTGGCATTCAGCTGCTCCATCGATGTTGGCAGAGTTTCAAGGTATCCAGGCCACGCAGAGATCTTAGCTTCTAGAAACTCCTGCAGAAGACCATCACAGACCTACAAAACATGTTCAAATACTCAATATTATTGCCCACCGCCAAAGCAGGCGACAATGTTTTTGCCCGTGTCTGTTTGTTTGTCTGTCTGTAAACAAAATGTCATGTATCACTGGATAGCCTTTATTAAAACTTTTAGAAAGTAATCATTGGAAGAACGTCTACAACTGATTAACTTTTGGAGTAAAACTAATTCAAGATGAACACCACAAATAATCCACCTTATGTAACAACAATAGCTATAACTCAGTCAGTTTTACAGATATAGAGCTAAAACTTTATCTGGTAGTAGCTGAGAGTCATTCACAACATATACTCTGAGCGTGACATTATTTGATATCACAAGATTATTACTATATTTTGACAAATTGACATCCAATAAACAAGCTGAGTGCAATATTTTCACATTGATCTATTTATTAAAAGATGTTTTCTCGTTTTACTGTGGATTAAATGTTCACTCAGAATTGATCGAATAAACAGACAG
The DNA here is from genome assembly GCF_001649575.2 of Kryptolebias marmoratus. Lineage (NCBI taxonomy): Eukaryota > Metazoa > Chordata > Actinopteri > Cyprinodontiformes > Rivulidae > Kryptolebias > Kryptolebias marmoratus. The sequence continues at coordinate 4,397,785 of NC_051432.1, forward strand.
GTCAGTTTGTCGGTGATATGTACGATTAGTAACAGTTTTTCTGACCTGCCTCAGCTCCACAGTGGCTCCCCTCCCGATGTCTACAGCCACTTTGACCGGAGCCAACACCGGATGCAACTTCAGAACCTGGAATCCGACAGTGAACCAAAAACCGAGTCACTAACAGGAGTCTGAACGGCAGGAGTCAGAATGGAGGCTTCAGACAATCGACCTTTCTCTGCTGCAGCTTCTTTTTGCCTTCTTCTCTCTTCAGCTGCTGGAACGAGTTGGACAAGAAGGCCATCATGCCCCGGTCCATGTTCCCACCAACAGAGATGACGTGAGGAACTGACTTCCGACCGTCTCGGCACTGAAACACAAGTGCCAAGTCAGAAAATTTTACATGGATTACACTGAAAATCAGCGATGAATAGCTGTGTTTCTTAGATGACAACTCTAAATCAGAACAAGGAAGGACTACTAGATACTACATTTATTTTTGTCAAGAGTATAAACACAGGAAGTTTCAACAATTAGTTTACTGTCATTTTAGTTGTTTATACATAAACAAACAGACATCTGTCCCTGCATTACAGGCCATTACAGCTTTTTTGTTTTTTCTCTGAGCTTTGCATGGTCTGACCTTGGGGTGAGTTTGCTAGGGTGTCCTATCCTGGGAAAACTGGCAGCTGTCCTCCACATTTTTCACTTGTAAACTCTGTAGAATGATGCACTAAAAATGTTTGGAGGCCTTTAACCCTTCCCAGATTGATTGGCACCAACAGCTGCTTCTCTAAGTTCATTGCTGTTGTCTTTCCACCTTGACGTTGCTTTTGTAGAGGTGGTCACCCTGATAATGATCAAGTAATCAGGGACTTCTGACTAGTAGCGCCTGGCTGCTACTTTTCCTTCAGACCAAAGGCGGTATCGCTCTGAGTTTGCTGCTGAACCCAGCGGTAAGGCCTGTGTTCTACAAGAGATTGAGTTTTTAGCGCTATGAGCGGACAAAATTTAGACAAGCAGAGAGATCCTGGTTTGAGTGTAGTGATGCCTGGTAAAATATGGTATCAGTATGGCTTAAAAATAAATGAAAAACTTAATAAAACTCTTGCACTGTCCCTCCTCGTGAGAAGAAATAAATAGGTGCAGCAGTATTGTTTATGTGTGTGTGTGTGTGTGTGTGAGAGAGAGTATACACATGGGACAGAATGATCCAAAGAGCAGCGAGGTGTGGAGAATTCAGGCTGATGAAACAGCTCTGCTTCCACAGTCACCTGCTACTTTCGGTTTTTTGACTCAGGAGGAAGCAGTTTGATCAGTCTTTTAGCTACGAGGGTGTACCTCATGTTCAGAGTTCAACCAAATGGAACTTTGACCACAATGAGCAAAACGCAAAAAAGTTTTGAAACGTGCAACAGAAATGAATTGGTTTCAAAGTGCAGCCTTTTTCGGTCTGAAAGCATCCCAAAAAAGCAACGAGACTGAATGTAGGTTTTCACACTCTTCTTTTCCATTCTGGTTTCATCTGTGTTTTTGTACACTTGAGGTCAGATTTAAATACTTTTAAAACCTGATAAACACCAGATTATTTTCATTATATCCTGTATTTCTGTAAAACTCTACTATTGACAGGTGTACTTTCTTTTCCCCATGACTGTAAGACTAAACATACAATATGGTAGGTGCACACAGTCTGCAAATAAATAAGTCAGGGAATTAGGGAAGTGTTTCTGATGCTGTGCCAACTTTCTCTTATTTGGGTTTAGTTTTACATAAAAATAATCTACAAACAGGGGTCAGAATAACAGCAGAGATCAGATCCTACATGAATAAACCAAACATCAGAAATGCCTGAACGAACCTCAGACCACTAATAACAAAACAAAAGTAATGGGGTTTGACCCCATCAGGAAATAGTAACACTTCCTCTGAGTTTTCTTTTTTTTTTTTTAAAGCCAGCATTTTCTGCTAAGGCACAGCTCATATGAATTCAGTACATTGCAGTAACAGCAGCTCAATCAGCCAACAGGAGCATCCTAATAAAAGCTTGTCAGAAAGCACAAAGTAAACACAGACACAGGCTGACCTGCAGCTTGGAGCGGACTCCTCCGTGTGTGTGTAGCAGCTCTGCGTCTCCACGACACCACAGCGTCTCCAGAGACTCAGGCCCCCACGGAAAGTTGTACAAGATCTTCACCCCTCGAGACGCTGCCTCGTCCAGCTGCTTCTCTGGAACCTCACTGCTGCTGAAGTCAGACGGAGACAAGGCAAACTAGGCAAGGAAAAGACCACATAAAGAGGGATGGTACGTTATTGGTCAGATCCTCAACCTTTCAATCTACAGCACATCCTGTCACAATAATATGGAAGTGTCTGATCGTATTTTTTTCAGCCGTTTCTGACTGTCTGGCATAAACGACCACTGTCATAAAGAGCTGTCTTCGTTAAAGTACAGAAACAAAAAAGAAAATTTTCAAATTTCAAATATTTTGAGGTTACTGATTTTTAACTTTTTCTTTTCTAATTTGTTTCAGTAGCACCAGATGTGCTTTGCAGGGTTCATATAGTAAAAGTCCAAACTTCCAGACTCTGATGTTGTAAACTTTCTGTGGACACCTGTAACCTCCCTGTGAAGGTTCATACAGTGATGCTTTTATCATTGTAAACTTATAGTAAAGTAAAACTTTTGCACGTTTTAGTGCTGGGCGACATTATGACAGGAAAGTTGCTTTTGGAACATATGGTTAAAGATCTGCAGATACATGGTCAGATACCAGAAAAGTTGCCTCTACTGGTGGTAAGTTGGGGCTCACACAGTGAATTCAGTCTCGTCTGCATGAAGCATGAAAAATTTTGTTTTCAGAGGGTCGTACAGATTTACTAAAAGCAATCAAAAGGCTGCATATTGAATTGTCAATTAATATTCTTCCAGGTAAATAATCAGAAAGACATTTCCAGGCTTTTTCTTCCATTTTCTTTTTGAACGTGTTGTGGCACAGTTAGCATGTTTGGTCAAAATAATGTCTCCCTGATACTCTCTCTCTGTAACCTGGAACTAAAATAAGCAAAAAGATGTCTATTTTTGGGAGTTTGAAGAATTTATGTTCAATTTGAGTTTCAGTTCTGGACCCACAAACAACAACTAATCAGGCAAAGGAAAAGATTTTACCTATTGTAGTCCAAGGATTTTAGACATGTACATTCAAGATGTTTAATTTAGACTTTCAGACGCCTAACGTTTCATCAAAAACTGCTGATTTTCATCAAATTTTTTGAAATGATTTTGTTTTTATTTAAGGGACGGATGGAAACTGTCCAAGGGTCACTTCTGCCTCTCACGACTGCAGCTGGTTCAGAACGCTGCAGCTCGTCTCTTAACACAAACAAAAAAGCGTGAACATATCTCACCAGTGTTTGCTTCTCTTCACTGGCTCCCCGTTTGTTTTAGAATTGATTTTAAAGTTTTATTGTTGACTTATAAGGCCCTAAATGGGCAGGCACCTGGATATTTGTCTGATCTTCTGCAGCCTTATGTGCCCTCTAGATCATTTAGATCAGGGGTCTCCAATCCTGGTCCTCGAGGGCCACTATCCTGCATGTTTTCCTTGTTTCTCTGCTCCAACACACCTGATTCAGTGGTTAAATCACCTCTTCATG
>NC_051432.1:4403011-4416430 GCF_001649575.2 Kryptolebias marmoratus
TGCGTCCAACCTCAGCAGCGATGGCACGTTGTGAGAGGCCCTGCTTATGCAGCTCAACAATCCTACCACGTTCAAAGTCAGTGAGCTTTTTTGCTTTTGCCATCAGGAGGTCTTGACAGTGTAAAGACTTGACAGAAAATGACACGGAGTCCAGATTTTTGCACAGCTTTTGGCTTTTAAAGACTATGGTCTTAAACTTTTGATCAGCTGAAAAAATCATGTTTGAGTGTAAATGCAGTTTGCAGAAAATTCCCCGCTCAAAAGTTCTTGTCTCTTGTACTGATTTTTTCCTCTAACATTGTGAAGCTCTACTTAGAACCTTCTTAAGATCCATTAGTGCAAAATGCAAATTCTTGCAGTTTTTTAACTGGTCTTAAGATTTTGATCAGGAGTGTATATAAATTACTAGGGGTTTGAGGGCAACAGGCAACAATTATTGCCTGCCACAAAAGTGAAAATGGGCGATTATGTTTTTGATCATGTCTGTGTGTGGGGGGGTTTGTCTGTTTGCAAAATATCTCATAAACCTTTGGATGGATTTTAATATTTGCAGAAAGTATTCATCGGACATACAGTGAATATAAAAAGTATTCACCCCCTTGTAAGTGTTATTCTTTCTACTGCAGTAAGAAAAGAGATTTTCTTTTTTCCATACTTTTCCAGACTTTGTTCAAATTTGGCCAACAGAAATTTGCTGAATATTTACTTGACATAAAAATAAGCCATTGTTAAATACTGATGACTTAATTTTACCAGTTCATTTCAATTATTTCACACCTTTATGTCAGTTTCAACACTTCCTATACATTTTAATACTGTTTCATACAGTTTTCCACTGAAAGGTTTGGAGTTTTTGCCCGAAACGCTCACCTTCCGCCACCACTTCAGCCTCTGTCGAGTCCAGTGATCCAGCCACTGGGAGGAGGTCCGGGGAGAGCAGAACCAAACTAGAGATGTCTGCGTGACTTCTGCTGAACTGTCAGGAAACAAAAAAAGGCCATCTTATTAAGAGTAAACATCCATCCATCCATTTTCCCTTACGTGCTTCTCCTTTCCAGGTTGCAGAGAGCTGGTGCTTACCCCCAGCAGTCTAAAAGGAAAGATGCTTCATATATTAAACTGTAGTTTAGAAAATACAAAAATGTCTGCTCAGCTACCAACTGATCAAAGAAAATAAACAGCCTTCCTTGGAAATATTCAGAAGATATAGCTTTTCTGTTTTTTGTGTGAAGGTTTTAATTACCTGTTTTTCAAAATCCTTCTCAATGTAAATATCTGTTTTTTGGGATTTCATTAATCAAAGCGAATTACAGGATGTTATATGAGCGAGTTTCTTTTTGTATTAATGTTTGTTCTGATTGTTTTTGGACCTGCTGTGGTCACTCAGTTATAATGTGCCGAGTCAGTCACAGGACAACAGTATACACAGCTTTTTTCAGCAGCTAAATCTGGCGCTGAAATCTGCGGCTGTGGCTCAGTGGTTAGAGCGGTCGGCTTCCAATGAAAGAGTTGAAGGTTCGATTTCTGACAGCAGTCACATGTCGAAGTGTCCCTGGGCAAGACACTGAACTCCTCATCGGTGTGTGAATGGAGTTTAAAGCACTGATCAGACTCAGTCCAAAGGGATAAGAGGGCTGAAAGTACAGACCCTTCTCAGTCAGGCTGAACGGTAGCTAATCTGATTTTTTCAGTTTCAGTGCTGTATGAATGTGTGGATGGGTAAATGAGGGCACAGATTGTGTTGTAAAGCACTTTGAGTGGCCTGGTTGGCTAGAAAAGTGCTATATGAGTACAGTCCATTTACCATTTGTGTCACATTATAACCACCGAATTAAACGTGGTGTTCCATGGAGTTTATGGCTTATCATCTCTTTGACACAGAATTAGCTCATTTAGTTTATTAAGAAATAACTTGACAAAAATGTGGCTCAAATGGTTCTGAACCACATTAAAAATATAATTATTGGTCTGAATGTACTGTAACTTTAACAGAAACATAAGCTGACGTGCTGTCACACTGATCTGACAGCCAGCCATGTGTCGCAAATACACAGCCGCTGGGGGAACGGATTAACCACTAGGTGGGGCTTCACTCAATCAGACAACCTAAAACGAATTGCAAATGACAATTTTGAACAGCCTCTAAGAGCAACATGTTGTTTTAAAGAGGTATAGGAGCACCAGTCAGAGCACAGAGACTCAGGTCTCCCCGTCTCCATGGTTACTGCAGTAGGAGGGAAGTTTTGCCGGTCCCAGGTCAACCAGGAGTCCTGGCTCAGACTACCTTAGCCTCTAGTGCAGTTTCAGAGAGTAAATGCAGCCGCCTTATAGAAAAAAACGAATTACTTGGAATGCTTTCACAGTCTTGTGTTTATAGTCATTACATTCTGTGAGGTATTCCATCTCTGTGCTTCCTCCCATGTGTCACAGAGAAACCAAGCAGCCCAAACCTTGTTCAGGTCAACAAGGTCCAAAACACCTAATATGGCTCATTGTTAATTGCTCACTGCCAATGGAGAAAGAAGACCAATAATGTTTTTGCTTGTCTGTGTGTTTGTTTGTCTGTAGTGTTAGCAAAATCACATGAATCACTAAGTGGATTTTAATGAAACCTAAAGAAAGTAATCATCGCACATACATCTACAACTGATTAACTTTTGCAGTCAGCCTGATTCAAGATGGCCGCCACAACCAACTGATCTTAGTAACCAAAAATGACAATAATTCTGTCAATTTTACACGTATTGAGCTCAAATCTGGTGTGGCACAGCCAAGAGTCATCCCCAGCAGATACTGTGAGTGGTGACAGGTTGTGCTGGAGCGACGTTTAAAAGTTTGCCAAGCAAGGTGTCAGGGGATATGCTTTTTAATTTTTTTTTACATGCATCTTGTACTCATACACAAATGTTCTGCCAAAGCTACAGTTGACAACCGAAGCCTCACCAACCAGAGGGATCAGAGGGCTGAAAGCACAGCCCCGTCTCAGCCAGGCCGAACGGTAGCTTTCTGTTCACCAGCTCCAAGGAGGGGACAAACTGCTCCAAAGCTCCTGAAACCAAACCACAACGCATGGCAAGATAAAAAAATCACACGTCAAAATGTCTGAAAGAATGAACACTGTTTATTTATAATTTAATTATAATTCTCCACTGATTACCTTGAAGTAAGTCTCTTCTGACAGTCTGGGACCTCTGCAGCAGCAGGCTCACCTCCTGGACCAGCTGCTCTCTGCTCAGCTCACTTTGCTGCAAAACTTGGTGGAAATGTTCAGCTTCAACAAGCCGGGGACCACAAGCTGCCTGCTCCCGGCGGCCTCTCAGAGTCTTTATCCCCCAAACCCGAGTTCTGGACCCGGTAGCTGAGTGCCACCACTGCTCCAGCAGGTTTCTCCTCAGCTCCACGCCCAGAGGCCCGTAGGAGCAGCTGGAGCCCCGCCGGAACAGCTCGCTGTTGGTCTCCCCGGGGGAAATGAAGGATCTGTCGGCGCATAGCTGCAGGAGAGTCCGGACCCGGTCCAAACCCTCGGTGGTTGCTGTACAGCACCGTCCTCTGGAGCACTGTGCGCTTCTCACTGTGGATACGAGCTTCAACAGAACCCGTCTGACACACCGAGTCAACATGCTGAAGACCCGCTCAGGCTCAGATATCAGTCACTTCAAGTCAGGAAGCATCACTTCCAGGTTCAGCATGTTTGCAAACTAACGGGGCATAAACGATATTACAGCTTGCTAGAACCGACTGACAACATTTAACAACGTCCTGGTCTGAAACAGTAGTGTATAAAAACAGAAACTGAATGTACACTTGTACCCAAATGGCACCACATGGTTTTCTGTGAAAGACTCAGTAAGGTGACAAACAGCGACATTAAGATTAACCGGAAATGTTTGCTGGTTTTATGAGTCTTTTTACTGTTGTTACACAAGTCATGTTTGATATTTACCGGTTAATAACTCACAAAACTTACATGGACTTGAACATATAGATGTATACATGTGGAGCGTGTAAAGTCCCGGAAGTCAATTGTTTACTTCCGGGATTTGATGTCGCGATGTCTCGTTTCCTAGCAACGACTGTATTGCGAGTAAAATATATATTTTTATGCGAGGCGCGCGAGACTTTGCTTTTTCATGACGCAAACGTTAGACCTAAAATAAAAGATTCGTGCAATTAGTAACGTGAAAGGTATTCTTTTGTCTTGTGATTATTTTTAAAGATCTAATTGACAAACTTTAAGTCACATTGCAAACATTAAACTTTCTGGTTTGTTTTTCTTAAAAACTGATCCTTACTTATGTGTCAGTAATTTGAATCTATCTCCTTAGTGCATATTTTTTTCTCTCTCATAATTTTCAGTTCGCTGTACACAACTACCTGATCTTGATTGGATCAGTTACACTTGTTATAAAAGGATTTTATAACCTATGAAAATGTCTAATTCACTAAAATATTTTACTTTTCACGAACAATCCATTGCATTGTTTAGTATACAAATGCCTAAAAATGAGTGTTTATTTGAAACAAGGATCAACAATTTTTTGATGCAAAAATGTTAAATAGTATAAGCTGACAAATACCTAAATCATATGAAAATGCACTTCTACCTACATAGTTTTTGTACTTAGTTGATTCTATTTCATCAAACCTATTTTTTGCTGAATTACTCCATTTCAAAAACTAAAGCCTGCATAAAACATAAAATCAAACTGCTGGTTTTAGTTGAGCTGACAGCTTCCTCCACAGATTTAAAATCATATACGTTGGTGATGTTCTTACTGATCTGAGCTCTGCTTCCAGTAATAATTTTCCTTTACCGATGGCATTTAGATTTAGAGGAAGGAGTGCCTCAAACTTCCACACAAACAACATGGGCAAGGTGTGCATTTTATTCTTTTTATTTGAAAAAGGGTCACAGAAACCCTTTTTATACACATTTTCATACGATCACTTTAAACATACCACAAACTGAAAACACAGGATTACCTAGTAAAAATAAATTACTGAGGAATGTAACAAAACAGTCAAGGAAAAGTGCAGCAATCATGTTTGCACTGTGGGAGACGTGCCTACGACTCCGTTTAATGCTCTGGGTTTACTGAATAATTCCAACCCTGCTGTAAGCAAAACAAAGTTAAACAGTACAAAAGGAGAAGAACGAGATAACCAAGAGATTTCAAGACTGAACAAAGGTCATGTTGGTTCCTTATATTGTGCGTATATCATATCTACTGTGGGAAAGGTGGCGGCATGGGGTAGGGCGCCATTGGCGGTGGGGGTGGTGGCTGTTGGTTCTGTGGTGGCGGTGGCTGAGAGTTGAACGGGAATGGCGGATGATTCACGCCATTCTGAGCAGCCCTCGGCATGCCACCAAACTGAGGTGGGGCTTGGAAACCTTGGTTCCCAAAGCCCCCCTGGTTTGGTGGACCACTAAAATTACCCTGTCCGTTGCTGTTGTTGTAATTGTTGTTGCCATAGCTACCATTAGAGTTACCACTGTTGCCTCCGTAATTGCTGCCGTTTTGGGCCTTGCTGCCACCAAAGGCGGTCTTCGGCCCACCGCCAAAACCTCTATCACTGTCCCTGTCTCTATAGCCGCTACCACCAAAGTTACTTCTCCCACCCCCAGAATACCTATCGCGACGGTCATCCTTGTAGCCACCTCTTCCCCCCCGGCCACGACCTGCATCAGAGGAAGAGAGAAGAGGGGAGAGGGTTCAGACTGGTATGACAGAGGCAGTCTCACTGCAGGATTTAAATATGAAATCATTTTGAGACAGTAAGACGGTGGTTCATGCAGCACTTGCTCTGGGCCATCAAAGTTTTTAATTTGAAGGTATATTCTGGCCATTTTGAAGTTGGGTTTTGTGGAAATGTAAATACAATATCTTATGGATAGCTCTTTGAACCTGAGTTTGGTGAAATAGTTTTACTCCCGACAGGACTGATCTAACAACTAGTCCGAACGTAGCCAAAACCGAAGAGGACTGCTGCCGTCTTCGAACTACAGTATCAAAGAGTTCAACCAGGTTTATACAAATGCCGTTTTAAAAACCTTTGCATTGCTGTCAATTTTGTAATAGATTATTTTTATTTGCAAATGCCAATACCAGCAGCAGCTAGCTGTAGCACTTCTGGTGCAGCCTTGGGGCACAGCCAGCAGGGATTTGATAACATTACTGCAAAATTAACCATGTAATGCAAAACTGACAGCAGTGTAACTGTTTATAAAATATCATTTGCCCAGATCAGTATGAAATTTGGAGGACAGGAAGTCCACTCAGATAAGACAGTATTAGCTTGTCAGTACGCACCGAGGGGACCCAGACTACATTATCAAAGCAACTCCAGTGTTCAAAAATTCAGAGGTTCATGCAAACGCTCCTATTTAAACCTTTATACTTCCATCATGGTAATTTAATTCCTGCCAGATGGGCCCCACGCTGCACCAAAAGTGCTACAACTAGCTGCTGCCGCGATCTTAACTTGCAGATATCATTGGAAATCTGTGTGTATAATATAATGCAAAGTTGTCAGCAATACAAAATAAAATTGAATTTAAATGAACTGCTTTAAAATTCTTTGAAAATATAGCTGTTTTAGTCTCACTTTTTCCACAAAACTCAGATTATAAATGGGAACAACATACCTATCGAGAAAAAACAGAATAACTCCACTTTTTCTGTTGACCAGTTTTTCTAAAGCTATAAAGAAATCAACCTGAATTAACATGTTTTTCTCTTAAAAAAAAAAAAGAAAAAAAAGGCATCTCACCTCCTCTGTCCTCTGCCATCTGGATCAGCTTGGGGTTGATGGCCTGGTTGGCCTCGCGGAGCACAGAGATCAGGTCGCCTGCTTGTTTCATGTTGTTGGGGGTGAAGAAGGTGTAGGCTGTGCCCGTTTTTTGACTTCGGGCTGTGCGTCCAATGCGATGGATATAATCCTCGGAGGAGTTAGGGTAGTCATAATTGATGACAAATTTCACATCCTCCACATCTGTGAAAGTGTTGCAGTGTGGCAAAACAAAACATGGAGGCCACACGGATTTTTGCACACCACAACAGCCAGATCAAAGAGAAAAGTTAGCAACTGGGAACGCTGGGGGAAGAAAAGTGGTCATTAGGCTGTGGAAGGAAATGTTAATATCATAAGAGAGTGTGCACATCTACTCCACGGGAATACTACTGTGGGAAGAGAGAAACGATGCACACTCCAATTGCTTACCATAATCTAAAAGATCCAAAGACATCATTCTCCCTTTTGTTACCAAGGGAGAAAAAGATGGATTTAAGTCTTACCATAAAAGGAGTATGCATTCACTAGTCCTTTCCCAATGCAGCGAAATCCCCCACAAATTGTCAAGTGACATCCAGGAGCTTCTACGCAGTTGGGCCACGATATGCACTGGGGCCTCCTCGTGCCAATATAGGACCATTGAGCAGTACATTTTTCCAGGTCCAGGGTTTTCCCAGTACACTCTCAAAAGAAGCCCAATATTAAAGGCCACACTGCATGTCTTGCCAAGACAAAAAAGACCAAGTGCTAATTTGAACAGGGACCCATTCGAACAAAAACGAGAGGTCCAAAGATTGAGCCTTGAGGACCTCCCAAACAAGCACAAACTATTTGCCCAACACCCTCCAGCCCCCCCCCCACTAAGCCCCTACATCAGTTTCATCAAGGCAAGATCTTCCAAGAAGCCAGTGTTCACTTGAGAAAATGTCTCTCGTTGGCAGGTCTCGACATGACTATAAAACACAGGCGAGGGAGGAACTTTGGTTTGAACTTTCTCACTCTCCTCTCACTAGACGTTCCCACTACCCCCTGAACACATGTGCCAGGTCTCATCAATTTTCAGAGACAAAATGTTTTAAAACTGCTCTCTCCATTTTCAAAAATCCAGCACTTTGTCAAAAAAAAAAAAAAAAAAGGAAATCAGCTGCAAGCTTTGACACCCATGCTACGTGAAACAAGCTCCGAAAGGTTACATTTGTTCCAAATCTCAAACAGGTGACTTGCAATACTGTAACATCTAACACAACAGCATGCAAGGCTAAAGTCACGTCATCAAGCATCTCTTTGTGTTTGAGTTGGAAAACAGCTGGATGGGCATTTATCTGGGGAAATCCATGGACAGAGAACAGGTGTATGTGTATTTCGACAACATAGAGACAAAGGCTTAGCCACACAAGCCTTTTGAAGATCACTGGCACACAAGAGCTTTCACCTCTCTAGGCCCACTGGGTGGCAAGCCAGTTGAGCCTTTCCAATATGTCCTCCTTCTCCCTCTCGAGGCCTGGGACTGTCATGCCTAGCGCCTGCCACAAAGACTGCACCTTAAGGTGAGGAAAAACTCAGAAAATGCATAGAAGAGTTAAAGAAAGCAAAACACTTTCTTTAAAATAAATATAACACTGATAATTAAGTGGCATTACTGAACGTCGTACTGACCTAGGCCACGGGACGCCACATCTGTGGCAATGAGAATTGGAGCTTTGCCATATCTGAACTCTGAAAAGAAAAGGACCGTTTTAACTGACATATAGACCAGCCTGATCTAAATCCATTTTTAAAAATGACTATTACCAGAAATAAAATATTTTCACTCTTACCATTAAGGACCCAGTCCCTCTCTTGCTGGCTCTTGTCTCCGTGGATTCCCATTGCAGGCCACCTATTGTGAACAGAAACATTCAGAAACTTGTTCATGTTTGGCTGGCAGTGTGAAATGATCACTCTAATTCAGGCAACATTTAAAAAAAAAGGTTTCATTAATTTGATGTAGAATAGGTGTAACCCTTCCAGTTCAAACTTCACTAAAATAAAGAGGGAATCCTTACCCATCTCTTCTCATCCTCCTAGTAAGCTCATCACATCGTCTTTTGGTCTCAACAAAAATAATGGTCTTGTTCTCCTTTTCACTCATTATCTCCTCCAGTAAACGAATCAGTCTGAACGAACAGAGAAAAAACAAAAAACAAAATCACTCACTGCCTTCTGGCCAAAAGTACTGTCACATAGTCTGTCATACATTTTGAACTAAAAAACACGTCACTTATATACTAGCTTTTTATGGTTAATTATGTAAAGCACTTTGAATGCCTTGCTGCTGAAATGTGCTATACAAATAACTTTTTACATTACTTTAATGTTGTTGAAGTCATTCACTCACTTGTCCTCCTTCTCTAGGTCATTGCAAACGTCAACGATCTGCAGGATGTTGTGATTGGCGCTGAGCTGCAGGGCGCCAATATTGATCTGGACGTAGTCCTTCAGGAAGTCCTCAGCCAGCTGACGTACTTCCTTAGGCCAAGTGGCGCTCCACATCAGAGTCTGACGGTCTGGCTGGTAAAGACAAAAAATGAGAATGCCAACTTTATTTACAAGTCACAAAATATTATAATTGCAGTTAAGTTGGTCAGCTTGAGTGAGCATGAATCTGAGTCTTTTCCTTTTGGCGTATTTATGTTCCCAGCCAGAAGAATTTTGATTTAAAGCAAATGAATTTCCTAATAGAACCACTAGGCAGTAGTTACTCACTCACTGTCTAATTTCAGCTAAGTGAAAGTCAGTCACAAAACTTACCCGTATTTGTTCCACTATCTTGCGGATCTGAGGTTCAAAGCCCATGTCCAGCATGCGGTCAGCTTCATCCAGCACCAGATAGGTGCAGCGACGCAAATTCGTTTTACCACACTCCAGAAAATCAATAAGACGACCAGGGGTAGCGATGCAGATCTCAACACCTAAATAGCAGCAGAAAAAAGATAAAATTACTTAAAAGGAAATTTGTAAGCATGTACGTGTATTTCCATAAATAGAGTAACAAAGTAGGCATACCCCTCTCGAGATCCCTGAGTTGCGGTCCTTTGGGTGCGCCTCCGTAGATGCAGGTGCTCTTGAGACGAGAGGCCCGGCCATATTCAGCAGCCACCTGTTGCACCTGCTGAGCCAGCTCACGCGTTGGTGCCAGCACTAAGCACTTCAGAAAAACAAAAAAAGAAGGTTGTAACTTCACCTTTTACCCATGTTTCTTTGTCCCCTTTCCTCAACATATGAAGTCAACTTATGATTATTGTGTTGTGTTCAGTAAAAAATAAATGATTACAAAAACATTGTTTATTGGAAGATTTACTATCCACACTTCCTCCTGTGCTACAATTTCTACATGAACACATTGCAGTACTTACAATAGGCCCGTCTCCATGCTCCAAGAAAGGCTGATGTTGGATATGAACGACTGCAGGCAGAAGGTACTGAAACAAGAAAATGCCTGTGTTTGACCTATGACTTAAATAATGAACAACACTGTCGTTGTTTCCAGAAAACATCCAGTTTACTTTCTAAACACGCGCAGTTTGCATTCCTTACAACAGCTAGGAGTGTTAACATCGTTTCTGGTTTGAATATTGTTTCCTAATTGGCAAGAGTTTGATTCAGAAAACTGTAGAAGAAGTCAAAGTGGACTGCTGGAAATAAAAATGCTGCCTTGAGAAGGTAAAGTCACAACTGGAGAGCACTTACTGCCAGGGTTTTCCCAGACCCAGTCTGAGCGATGCCGACCATGTCTTTTCCACTCAGGGCGACGGGCCACCCCTGAGACTGGATCGGAGTTGGTTCGGTCCAGTTCTGCTTGACAATGACATCCATAACGTAGCCTAAGGAGACAAGGCATTAAAGTTTACTTGCGAAACATAAAACAACCCTTGACAACATGACAAGTTAAAGTGTTTGGCGATGGAAGAGTTAATTTGAACTTACTTGGAAATGCAGCCTCGTGGAATTTTATCATTGGTTTTGGGCAATCTCTGCCTTTGACTGTAACCTCTTTGCTTCTGCGATACTGATCAACCTCTTGCTAAAGTTAGAAAAAAACCAAACAAAAACCAAACAAAACTGTTGACTCACAAGAAAACCCACTGCATATTATGTTATTTACTTGAGTTATGTGAAAATAAGTTAAGTTTTAATGCAAAGATTACTGCGACAAAACAAACATAACTCTGTAGCTACTGTATAAATACGTCTTACAAGTGGTCTACGTGTGACATCTGGGTGTTCCTGGTAGAAGTTCTTTTGAAACTTGGGAAGCTCGTCGAGGTTCCAGTGCCTCTTTCGCAGCCTTTCACCAGGGTTGCCAAACTTTCCTGGAGGGGGTCCTCCCCTGTTGCCTCCACCTCCTCCACCAAAACGAGAAGGGCCGCCGCCATATCTAATGTAGAAAAGGAAAACAAAACAGAGTGGACTTTAAAAAAAATGACACTTACTAAGAAGCCGTCATGGTTCACAATAAAGTCCACATTCAAGTTACAGGTTAGCACTGCTGAAAGCAACTTAGCGGGAGTTCTGACATTCTGAAATGTGCTGTGTAAAGGTTATGAACAGTTAGTATCTTACCTGTTGTAGACAGCTCATTGAACGGCCTCAGTTTGGATAAATAAAGTTCAGGTCTAACAAGACCGAAGAGCTAACGGCTACTTTGACCGTGGACAAGACCAAATTTGATTTCTGCTGTCTAAAATCTACTCCAATCACCAAACCTTTTACAGCGGTTCATGCAAATGTTATTTTGTAGACCTTTACACCACTGCCACATTCACATTACATTACACATTACATCGTTTATGGTTTTTTTTGTTTTTTACTTGATAGAACTTTGTTAACAGCAAATCACTTCTAGTGCAGCCCAAGGCACTTTATACAGGAATACTGTCATAGTTTTGCCAGATTAACCTCAAATTGCAAAATTTAAATATGAAATTTTTGGTTTGTTTTTAGGACGGATGATGTTCTCTTTACAAGATGGTCTGCTTGGACAGTGCACCAATATGCAAAGTTTCATGGCAGTTCAGGCAAACACTGTTATTTACACTGTCATCAGAGTTGCAGTACACAGTTATTTTGGTAGAAATATTGTGAAATTCCTGCTACAAGTGATGTAAACTAGAGTCATTTTGAGTTTCAGGGCTCACAGATGTAAACTCTTTTTCTCCAAACTGAGGCCATTTTAGAGTTACCTACAACAGAAAACCCCTTAAACATAGGCGAAACCTCCCTTTAATAGCCCTTTGTCAGGAGTGAACTTCGGTATTACAATGAATATTATAGAATACAAATGAGACAAAACAAACTATAGTATCAGCGTGTTTATGAACAGCTGTCAGAATATGTACAGAAAGTATAATAACAAAAAACGACAGCCTCTAAAAATCGTAATTAGGTCACAAAATCCTGTGATGTTATCACACAGGCGAGGTAAACGACCTGACCCACTTTACAGACGGAAAAACACGAGCATATGTCTACTTCAATCTACGATAAGACACATGCAGGCAGCCACATATAATAGAAAACATTGAAAATAAAAAATGGCCTCTGCAACACAGATTTTCGTCTGAAAATTGTATCAGCAAAAAGGAGGCAGGACTGCGTCACAGGGCCAGATATAAAAAATGAGCCCGCAGTCAGCTGCTCAGCCGCTGCCATTTTATCTCCCATGTCCGGGAAACAAATAAAAAACACTTTAAATATATCACCGTGGGGCCGACAGCCTGGCAAAAACATGTTTTAACATTCTTGCAATTTTTAACACGCATGTTACTTACTGACAACGCAATAAAAACCACTCAAACATAATTTTAATATATTTTAGCTCCAGTTAGTGACTGCGTTGCCAGCAGAGGCTGAACAACGTCAAGCTGCACAGCTTTGTAAGAAAAACAAAATCACCCAGCTGATAATTAACTCACCCTCTATCTCTCCCACGGTCTCTGTCGGAAAAGCCGGGCATTGTGGAGATTGTTATGAAACAGTGGAATCTGTAAAACCGGTGAAAACACACAGTAAGTCCGTATAAAAGCTGAAATCGATACCGGGTTCGTGAAAAGAAAATGCCGGCCGGCTGAAAAAATATTCTGCTGCTGAAAGAACGGAAATGAGGTCACAAGAGGCGGATCGCACTTGTATCAATGCGCGCCCAACAACTACCTTTACTGTCGCACTATTTTATGTCTGCATTCTATCCATCCATTCCCGCTTCTTCTTTCTGGGTCGTGTGGAGCTGGCCTCCATCTCCAGAGATCAATGTGGGAGAGGCGGGGGACACCCTGGACAAGTCTCCAGCCCATCACAGAGACACATAGAGACAAACAACCTTTCACACTGATTTAGAGTTAACAATGAACCTTACATGCATGTTTTTGGTCTGTTGTAGGAAACCAGAACACCTGGGGCCTCATGTATCAACAGTGCGTACGCACAAAAACCTTGCGTACGCCATTTTCCACGCAAAAGTCCGGATGTATCAAAACTGAAATGAACGTGGAAATGTGCGCAGCCCCACGGCAACTCCAGGGCTGGCGTACGCACATTTCTGTGCTTTTGGTTCCATTGGCGACACTTAGAGGTGATTCTGAGAAACTG
>NC_051432.1:4418703-4433158 GCF_001649575.2 Kryptolebias marmoratus
ACAGTCTGTGAAGTTCCTCTTCTTTCCCCGTTTCGACATGATTTGCGATAGTGCAAAAACGACATTCCTCAGGTGCAGGGCATATTTAAATGAATTTGCATATTTATATGGAGGCGTGTCAAAGGAGGAGTCGGCCACTCTCATGTGCGCTCAATTCCACGTTGATTGTGATGTACAAAAGAAATGAGCGTGGATTCCGGCGTACGCACAG
Organism: Kryptolebias marmoratus; assembly: GCF_001649575.2. Classification (NCBI taxonomy): domain Eukaryota; kingdom Metazoa; phylum Chordata; class Actinopteri; order Cyprinodontiformes; family Rivulidae; genus Kryptolebias; species Kryptolebias marmoratus. Next base: position 4,418,915 of record NC_051432.1, read on the forward strand.
TTTGATACATCTGGATTTTTTTGTGCGTACGCACTTTTCTGGATTTGACCTTACGCCACGTTTCAGTAAGAAATTCACGCAAGTCTTTGTACATGAGGCCCCTGGAGAAAATCCACGTGTGCACAGGGAGAACATGTAAACTCAAGCCAGAAAGGCCCTTTTCACTGCAAGGTCACATCGTTATCCTGCATTCTTCAAGTAAATTATATACATAAGGTCGCTAAATTTGATTTAATTTCCTTTATTTATACAGGCTAGTCTAGTTGAGTACAAATAAAACAATGCAATCAATAAAAGGCCGCATAAAATAAATCATGGTTTATATTATTTTTTACAGAACTATATCAAAAAATTTAAAACATAAGCTACACTGACATTAAAGTCAAAACTGAAAAACTCGTTAGAAACAGGAGCAAGTGTTTGTGTAAGCGATCTAAGATTATTTTATTAAAAGTTTAAATTTCTCGAGCTTTTGATCCAGTTGGAGGGGCCAGAGTATGAGAACGTCTTTTTACCAAGTTCAGTACGCAGTCATGGAACATTGTAGGTGATAAAAGCCTGGGAGCGAATGCTGCAATGGTGCTCTTTACAAGTCATATAACAAAACAAATATGATGCAACCAAACACAGGATGGATTTGTAAATGAGTGTGTACCAGTGTAAAAGTCAGCAGATATGTAATGATGGCCATTGAACCAGAGATCATAAAGTGCATTGATGAGTGAGAGGTTTACTGCCTGTAATGAAACTAAAAGCTCTGTGGTAGACAGCGTCCATCAGGCGTAAAGAGCTGGCAGAGGCGTTCGTGTACACAATATCTCCGTAGTCTATGAGAGCCAAGAAGGTGGCAGAAAACAGCTGTTTCCAGGCACAAAACGAGGACCACGACTTTTTTTAATTTAAGCTTCCTCAGCAGATTGTCAGTGTGGGGCTTTAAAGTTAAGTCTTTGTTGATTGTTATTCCAAGATATTTATATGATGCAACAAAGTCAATGGATAACCCCTGTGAAGTGGTAATAGTAGGGAGGGCAGACGCCACCTTTTACCTTATTGGAAAATAACATGAATGCAGGCACCAAGAACCTTATGTGGTTATTTTTTAATTTAAGAAGTAATTTTTGAATTTAAAAAAAGTATTTTTCAAATGGCTAAGATAAGAAAACAACTCATTTTAACATAGATTGACTGGATGTTGGATGGATGGATGGATGGATGGATGGATGGATGGATGGATGGATGGATGGATGGATGGATGGACGGACGGACGGACGGACGGACGGATGGATGGATGGATGGATGGACGGATGGATGGATGGATGGATGGTGAGACCTTACTTTTTGCTGGGATCTCCTCTGCCAGGGAATGGGGCAAAATGTCTTGTCCACACCCAGCAATAAATAAGTAAACAATAAATCCTAGGTCACTATAATATATCTGGTCAATCTGATGGACTCTGACTGGCCTTGATGCCCACACCTGGTTTAGATGATGGTGCTGACTGAAGAGAACAAGAGGACTGAGGAAAATGTGTAAATATTTCTAACATTGTGCAGCCCTACCAGTAATCAGTAGATTGAAGGCTGAGATATGTAGTTAAACCCCCAAAACAACTTTGCAAAGATGGGTTTCAGTGACACTCAGATAAACTCCAGATAAATCAGCTTTAAAATGTAACAGTACGTCTTAACTTTTATTTTTTTTAAAGTTGTAATGTAACACAAATAATAAAGTATGAAACAAAATGTGAAAAACACTTGTGTACAAAAAGCCTCTTTGAATGCTGAAACAGATTTTTCAAATTCCTACAAATCTTCATCTTTTTTGTTTCCAGTCAAAACATGTAATAGTTCTTTGGTTAATGCACGTCTAACACCATGGTACCTGAAACAGACAAAAATACATTTTAGACAAATAAGGCCACAGAATACACAAATGCCTTTTTTGAATTGCTATTCAAATTATGTCCTTATAGTGACAAAACATATTATTAATCTTATAATAATCAATATATCATTGTATGTAAATGGTACTGCTGTGTAAAAACAACAAATTGAAAACATACCATTTGGTAGTCTGCAGCCACAATCCCTTCATCACTAGTTTTGATTATTACCACCAGGATTCTGACATTTTCCTCTTAGTTTCTGTTTCAAAAGGAGAAACAAATTGTTCATAAAAAGCTACATTCTGTAAGCTGTCTTACATTATTTGCTCAAATTTGTTGAAAATTGTCACATTGTAAGCAAATAACTGAATGAACAAAACATGCATGTTGAAATTTTTTTTTCTCAATGAAAAATCTATATTTTGTTTTGGGAAGTCGTGAACCCGACCACTGAAGCAACAAAGGCCATAAAAGTAAATCACAACAAATAGTTTTTTTTAATTTGCAGCTTCTTTTCCTAGATTACAGTAACTTTCACAGATGAGACGTGGCCACTTTTTTCTGTCATCTTGCTAATATTTGCCAAACATTTTTTATGCTAGATCAATTTGTCTCTAAAGGTTTAAAATCAAAGAAAACTGGACTTCTTTTCTGTAGATGAAGATGTTTTGCTTCCCATCCATGGAGCGTTTTCTATTCAAAACTGAAGAGTGTGGAGTTCTAAGCTTTAAACTGCATGAGATGCTCCACTATGTAGCTAAATCCACAGCAAATTATTCATCCTCTCATCCCTCCTGAGGGTCATTAAGGTATTTGTTTGCTTGGCTTACAAAGGACATGTTTTGATCGATTTGTATTGTTTGTTTTTTCTTTTTTTTTGTTTTACTGTAATGTCTGCTATTTATACTACAGAAATTACAACATGAAACACTTCCCTTTTTATGGCTCATAGAGGCACAAAAATGTAAACAATTATGGTTTCTGATCTAAAGATGTTTGTTGCTATTTGTGCATTTTGAAAACAATTTACCTATTTACTTTTAGTCTGGCAGGTGTGGTTAAGAGGAAACTGTTCCTCCAAGGGAGTCCTGACATTAATTTAGAAATTACAGTAGCTTAGTCTTGCTAACGTTAGTTAGCTAAACTGAAACTTAAAGGGATAGTCCAGTCATCTTTTGGAGTGATGTTCTGTCAGATACTTATCAATAGTTAATACCATATCAGCCATGATATCAGTCAGAAGAAAGAGGCAAAAGTCTTCAACCAGGCTAGGCTAAAGGCTACCCAAACAAGTACTACATTTACAGTCTAAACAACATCGGCACAGTCTATATACTCCGCACATATAAATGTAGTAACACAGATGTTGTTTGGTTGAGAAAAAGGTGACAAACTAAACAAACAGTGTCATGACAAAGTGTAGTATAGTATTAGCTAGCGCTCCTGCTTAAGCTTGAAAAACAGTAAAAAAAAACCTGTTACTTGTTTGGGTAGCCATTAGCCTAGCCTTTTGCTTCTTTCTCAGTACTTGGTGCTCTATGGCTGATGACACAGCTGATACAGCACTAACTAATGATGACTATCTGACAGAACATCACTTCAAAGATGTCCAGACTATTACTTTAAGTTACAGTTTAGCTAAACGGACTATTGCTTTAAGCCAAAAGTTACAAATATTAGCATTCACTTGTAGACATGTCCCAATTTCAGTCCCTCCAGGACTTCGCAGGCATTTTTTGTGATTGTTGCGGGCTAAAATGCCTGATTTTATGGGGCATTTTCCTAAAAGTTGCGATGACAAGTTGCATTTTTCTTTTTACTAAAATCAATAAAAAACATAACTTTTAATAAATCAAAAATACTTACTAGTTTTGTAAGATAATTACCAACAAACATTGACATTCTCCAAAGGCGCTTTATTTGAGAACTTTGATAGCTTATAAACTGACATTCATGACCATTTCTGGATTGTCCCTCGTCTGCAGCTCTCCTCACATGTTTTGCAGACACAAAGTGTTTGTTGATGCATTTATGACATTAGCGTTCCTGTTTCGAGTCAGCCGTGAGCTAGACGCTGCTAACACAGCGGAGCGCGAATATCCAACTTCAAACTAACTTCACTGTGGTGTTTGGCGCGGTCCTTTGCTGAAATCTTTGTGGGCAAATGTGAAGCATTAGCGCACATTTTGGCTTCGGTCGCTGCTCCTGCACGCTCCCGGCATTCTGATGTTAACAGGAAGTGACGTCACATCTTTTCTTCATGAGTTATTTGGGGTTATTTTGTATTCCAAAATAAAATAAAAATTTTGTATTTCTCAGGTTTTGCTTGATTTTGCGTTAATAGTCACGATAGCAAAACATCGTAAAACTGAAAACTGAAAAGTGCTTTAATTAGAATATTTAATCACTGTTTACTTTGTGTCTGCTTGACTTGTGAGGAATATTAATGTTGTTAGACAGACTCAGGAAGTTCTGCTAATGGTAATATTAACAGTGGGGGGAGGTTTGTGTAACAGCAAAGTTAAGATTTGATATGATTCACTTTAGAGGGCTCTGAAATCACAACACAAGATTCTTCTTTAAAATGATTACAGGTAACAAAGCATACAGAAATTTAACTTCCCTATGTGTTGTTTTTACCTCTTTCTCCTCCTGTAATTTGAACGATACCTCCATATTTGTTTGCAAAAGTTTTACAGATATCTCCCTAACTCCCTAACAACTACCACATTTATCATTAAATAATTTCAAGGTGAGTGAAAGGAGCTTCATTTGTTTTTTAAAACACACACTTTAACATAGTCTATATATTTATATATTTATATTTTGCTTGAATTATTTATCTTTTAAAAGAAGAAGTAGGCTGCACTTCTCTTTGCCGCGCAGGTGGAGTGACATATGACCATTGTTCTTTTTATATACTTCCTATTTTTGGTTTAACTCATAAACTATACAGAAATCCAGTAAGAACGAAGAATAATAAAGTGTGCTGATAATAATATAATTCTTTGATTTTACTGCGCTGGGTTTTGTATCATTGGATTTATGAAGTCTCCTTTGTTTTTTGAACACCTACTGTAAAACAGAGCGCTTCAAATGTAGTTATTGTACACTTCATCAGACAAAGATGATGAATTATTCGACTCTGCTTACCTCTGAGCATCCTGATGAGATCAGTGTTATTGGCTGTGAACTGTTCGTTTAACGTCCTGAGATCTGTGTTGTTTAACAATACCTGTGCTTGCTCTCTTCCCCAGCAAGTCTGGTCTTTGTTCACTGTTACAGAGATGATGGCCCGATATATTATTATACAGTCTACAACATGTGAATTTGACCAGAAAAAAACAAAACAAAACATCACAAAATCTTACTTTTGACTGAAAGGTAGATGATTACAATCAGAAGCAGAAGACACACCACACCCAGAAGCACAGCGAGACCTTTGACACGATTCCTCTTTGTTTCATTCACAAAAGACACTTAAACAAAATTTACTTAATTCAATAAAAAAGCCAAAAAACAAGTATTAATACCCTCTCTATGTCACTGTAAACTGATATTGTGATATTTCAACATTTGTTTTGCCAGGCCGACACTGTAAATAAGAACCTGTTCTTAATGTCTTGCCTGGTAAAATAAAGGTTAAATAATTTAAAAAAAGTTGAGACACTAAACTATTGAAATACAATGATTAGTTTTTACCTATGTGTCGAGCTCCTGCAGGTCCTTGTGTGTTTGGAGACGTGTCCTCCATCCAGGGGGTGTCAAACACTCTCAGGCTTTCTGAACTGACATAGATGTCCACTATGCTTTCCCTTCTGTCCTGATCAAAGTGAACCTTCTTTACCGTGCCAGGCTCAATGTACAGTTTCTCCGACATTATTTCCTTAAAACCATCATACATTTAACAGCTACTGAAGCCTCAATAATTGCAAAGTTTATTTTAGTCTTTTCCTAATCTTGACATAACAGTTGTGCATGTTTTCAAAAAAAGGCAGAACATCCAACATGAAAATGGGGAAGAGCAGAAAAATAGGAAGTCATCTGTACATATTTGGATATCTGTTTGTTTCACAAATCAACCTGATCATCAGTAATGGTTGACATGTCTGTGATCATCACACTTTAATGTCACATAAAACAAAACAGAGTGGCTGTAGGCAGAGTAAATATAAATTTAAAATAAATTCCTTGTATTCTTTAAAGGAATGCATATCACCCGCTGTTTTTTGTGCCAGAGATTTAACCCCCCTGAAGCCCTCGTAACTGAAGAGAGGAAGAGAAGCCCTTCAAACGTCAGGTCCATTTGGCCTGAAGGCCATGGGAGGGTTAAACTAAGTTCAGCTAATGGGGAGAAGAGATGAAGTCTTAGTTTTGACCAAACCTTGTAAATTACATAATGCATGATCTCATGCAAAATTATGTGATATTGTGAAATGTGTTCATTCTCAAAGTATATGTTGTATAGCTACTACCACCTTTACATCTGACTAAGTTATAGCCATTTTTGTGTTTGCTAAGGTTCATTAGCTGTGGCAACAATCTTGTATAGACTGACAAACAGTGATGGGACATCTGAAGCCAGGCTTCGAGGCGTGTACTGAGTAAAAAGGGGGAGTGTCAGATGAAGCCCCGCTTCAACATTTGTGTCGTATCACGTGACCAATGACAAACAATGCCTCGCATTACATTGGCCACGTCACTGCTTCATTTTGCACATCATTTTTCAAAATAAAAGCATGGTGAACCCTGTTGCTTTGTGGGTTGTAGTAGGTGGTTTGGTAACACGTCAGCAGAATATTCTTCATTGGCAGTGGTTGAAATGGAGTCAACAAAAAATAGAAAAACCTCTCCCATCTGAGAGTACTTTGAGATGATAACTCACAATAAGGTTTGTGTAATGTTTGCACATTATCTGACTGTAAAACCAGAAGGCCCAGAAAAAGATCATTTCAAATGAATTTTGTTTTTTACGAAGCAAGTCACAAGCACAAAGCATAGTGTCTGCCCCAACAATCATTCCACTCCCAAGACACTAAAGCACCAGATATATTTACTGTTAAATCAGGCCATGACATAAAAGAAAGCACAACCACAACTGACAGTCAATATATGTATTAGCAGGATTACTTTGGGTACAAATCATTCAGAACTGCAAAGAGATGACACAGTTAAAAAGGGTTCAATAGACACTACCGTTACTAGACGTGGGTTTGACAAAAACTTTATTGTGACAATAGTGCATACAGTCAATGCTACGTTCTAATATTTTTGGAAGTATGATTTATTTGTGCGACAAGGCTGCCACAGTTTGATGTCACTAGTGAGCAATGAATGAAGCACCGAGTAATGAACCTTTGAGCAAAGCAATGGGCCGGAAAGCCTCATTGCTTCATGAGGCTTCATTTGGCCATCACTACCTAGTTGATCAGTCAGTTCCTTCATTTGTTTTAAATATTCATTTTCAAATCTGAAATATTTTGTCTTCAGGAGCAGTTTGTTTGCCAATGTATTTCTCTAAAAATGTTTTTTAACATGTTTAATGCCTCTTTTGGAGTCTAGCAGCTTGTTATCAGATACAACTGCGGTGTACTCACATTAAAGCAGTAACATGGAGAATGTCTTTTCTCTCAATTTCACGAACTTTGCCCATGCACTGTCGCCAACTACTCAGTAAAGAAGTAGCTATTGGCTGCTCGAAAAGTCAGTAAATGACCCCATCACTTCATTTGCATAAATGACCAGTAAAGAATAATGCTGTAGGATAGATAAAATGTCAGTAAGAAAAACAGCTTAACCTTTTTAAAACCACAGGGATCACCGGTGACGCCGTGGCTCATGAGTGTCTGTGTAGTGTTTATCCTTCCCTATCATAACTTTTCAGATGACAACTACGAGAAGAATGCTGCAAGCTTGGGAAGACCACGTTCACCTTCTCCCACCTCACTGATGCATCCAAATGGGTTTCTTACTTCTGAATACATGCCCAAACTGCATAGATCTTCCTGATAACTATCTTCGTGCTCTTTGGCACTGGCTGCCTGTGTATGGCTTTTGGCTGAAGGTTTGGGAAGACTTATCAACATGCCTAGAATACACAATTCCCATCTGTCCCTCACTATCTCTTTGGCGACATCACAAAAGTGGATTTGGAAACATTCAGGTGTAACACCCTCCTTGCAGTTCTAGGTGTTGCAAAAAAAGTGATACTTAACAGTTGATGTGATGGCCACACAGGTGGTAATCACACACAGCAACACTCTTTTGATTTAAGTTCACAGATCTCATACTCATTACAGTATATGTATGTTTTTGTTTGACAATAGTGAAACTCATTAGTTCTTAGTTGTAGCACGCACATTTAAGTTAGCTTTTGTATGTTTCATGTTGTCAGACTTAACATGTTTTTGCTTTCTTATTTTGCCAGTGCTGTGGGGGAATCCTCTTGAGCTGGGCTGGATTCAGAATCTTTGGCTGACCCCCTAATGAGATGATTGGGAGAAACTATGTGGAGTCAGTTATTTTTGTTTGAGAAACTGGGAAGTTTTGTTATTTTTGCTTGGGTTTAGTTTTCTTTGTTTGACCTCTTTTAAGGGCCCTGAAAAAGAAACTCTTTGAATTTTGTTATTTTTGGGAATAAAACCCACCTTTTTTTAAATTTGTTTTTGTGTCCTCATATTTGACTGGCCTGGTCCCTTACAGTTGGAAAAGCAAAAAGAAATTAAATATAACTTATTTCAAAAAGATTTTTAATTAGATTTTGTTTCCATGGAGAGAATGTCTGCTTGTAAGAAAAACCAACAGAAGGAATTTTAATTGATTTGGTCTCCAATAATTAAATGCATCTCTTAGTGGCGTAGAGGGTATGGGCTTGCTGCCCCTCAATTCAGGGGGGTGAGAGATGCTGGCACCGGGGTAGTGCTGTCTCTGGGCGGACTGGCCATGTCAGTGTTTCCCTGGGGTGGTGGTGGGGTTGAGCTGTGGGCTGCTATGCCCTCCTGTCTGGCCTGCTGCCGCTTTTGGCTGGTAAGCGTAGGTTCAGGGCTTGTCCCTGAGAGGTTTGGGGCCTGCTCTGACTCACGGTGGGGTTTCTACCTTTGTGCCGGGTGGACCTGGATTATGCCGAGGTAGACAGAGGGGATTTGGAGGCTGAGGGTGCCTTGGAGGCCTATAAGGTTCCTTGCTGAACCGGTGGGTCTCTGGGTCACGGGCTGCTGGCAGTGGGCTCACTATGCTCCGGGATGGCTCTTTGGAGATCCCAGTGGTCTCCTGGCCTCGGTCAGTGCTGGATTGGTATGGGCATAGGTGGTTCAGGAGAGGCCCGGTTGTGCAGGCCCCCTGGAGGATTCATGCCGGCATGATGCCCATTCCCTTCCTCCCAGCCTATCCAACACAACTCACTTGATGTGTGGGGTGAGAACCTTGCAGACATGGAGAAAGCACTACGCAATGGTGCTCTCTTTGCCGGGGCCAGTGTGAGCACCAAGCCACTGGAGGACTGTCCCGGCTGGGCCTGCACAGTGAGAGGTGGTGTGGATGGTTTGTGGGGACTTGTACACTGTGTCTCACCCCATACCTGTTTGGCTTGGAGGTTGCTGATCCTGTGCTTTGCTGATGACCTGCCTCTGCACAGAGGTAGGTGGGGCTACCGTGGGGTGGAGCCAAATGTCTGTTTGCCTGGGGCTGCTGCAATTTAATATTGCCTTCGTCACTGTGGAAACTGTAGTGCAAAATGAAAAGATACAGAATTATTTGACATATTCAAATACAATGAACTCGTCCTTGAGCCTTTTACAAATATGTTTCAGGTATACAAATAAACACGCTAATGTTCGCAAAATGAATAAGTCATCCTTAACTCTTCGACATACACAGTTTTCCACTTTAATCGAGTAATGAGTCTGTCACAAACACAATTAAGCGTATTTATACCTCATTCTGCTTTCCAAGGGCGCTAGTTACAGCTCGCTCTCTGTTTCTTCACCATCTCAAGCTGCTGTCTCAATAACTAAGGGTTTAGAAGAGCCATTTAGCTTTCGCTCTCCCACTTGAACTTTGACTCGACGGACCAAGCCATCGTTGCCTTGAACAGTTTCAATTACTCGTCCTAGTTGCCAGTGATTTCTCTGAAGGTTGTCATCTTTGATAATGACAATATCATCTTTCTGAAGATTGCGCTGAGATGAGCGCCATTTCTGTCATGTGGAAATGTTCAACAAATATTCCCTTTTCCGATGACTCCAGAATTGTTCGATGAGATACAGCACTCTCCTCCACCTCTTTGTGGCATATAGGTCCTCTTTGACAAACATTCCAGGGGGAGGAAGAGCAATCTTAGATTTCATCATAATGAGATGGTTCGGTGTTATGGGCTCCAATGCTTGAGGATCATTGATTCCATCCACTGTCAATGGACAACTGTTGACAATAGCCATGGATTCATATAACAATGTCCTGAGGGAAGCATCATTAAGTAGCATTCAACACATTTCTGATGGTTCTGATCTATCTTTCCCAGAAGCCACCTGCATGACTGACAGCGGAGGAATTAAAGACAAATTCACACTGTTTATCAGCCAGGAAAACTTCTAGTAACTTAGTGTCACATTGTTTCAATGCTTGTTTGAACTCGTTTCTGGCACCGACAAAATTAGAGGCCTGATCACAGTGCAGTTGTTGCACAGCTCCTCTAATGCTAATAAAACATCTCAGTGCATTTATAAATGAGTCTGTTGACAAGTCCTTGAGCATTTTGATGTGAACAGCTCTAGAATAGAGACATGTGAAAATTAAGCCATATCTCTTGTATTCTTTGCTGGCTTTCTTCACAATGAAAGGGCCAAAACAGTCCATGCCACTATATGTGAAAGGTGCAGAAGATTCAACACGCTCTTTAGGAAGTTCAGCCATCTTCTGCTCTTCTGTTGGCCGCCTAAGTTTTCGACAGAACACACAATTTACTCCCACCAACAACCCAGAATCCATTGGACCTAAGCTCCATTTATGCCTGGCCTCGACCTTGATGACATGTCTTAGCATGGTCCTGAGATAATCAGCTTAGTGATGTGACTGTCGTTGGGTAATATCAACATGTGTTTAACTTTATGGCAGAGAGATGATTGCTTTAATCGCCCACCCACACGAAGAAGTCCTTCAGACCAGATAGGAGTACTGGAGTTCGGAATGTTCTTTTCACCTTGACGCATCTTTACCTCATGAGATAAAGCTTGCTGTTGTACAATCTTAATCACTGCTTCAGCTGCCCTTTCACGCTCTTCAACAGTCACACAATCTCTATGTTGCAGTTTTGAACTCGGCCTCTTAATTCTTCCAACCACCTTAAGAAGTGTTGACCAAGAGGAAAACCGACTCAGATGTTCAAGGATATCATTACTGCTACCGGTTTCAGTTGCATGCACTTGAATTGTCTTTACTTCAGAATCACCTACAAGTAATTCTGAAGGAGTGCTGGGTGTCAGATGTAACTCATGCTCCCAAAGAAACCTCGGGAAACCCACAGCCAGTTTGTTGAACAAATGTCTGAATCACAAAGACCACAAAGGATGAGCGGCCATGGTTTCTGAAATTTCCACATAATGCCACTGATTTGGTTCACTGTTATTTCTAATCAGCTGAACACAATTGGCAACAAATTTCTGGAACCTACGAGCATTGTCAAGTTATTTACTCTCTTAAGCCACTTCAGCTTTTGCCCAAACTGGAAAAGGCTTGCTTCCTTCAAAGAAACGCAGGAACAACTCATTTCAGTGACATTTTTATTCATCATTTCTTTTCTCTTTTAGATGAATCTCATCAAAAGCATATGAACAAGCAGCATGCATTGCCTATATGAGCAGTCAACATGAGTAGGTTGAAAAGCTACAAACAAAAAAGAGAAATATTACAAATAACAATGAGTTCATTTTAACTTTGACTATTTAACTAGTTTCTCAAATAATAATTTACTTTTACATTAACAGTGGATGAATAGATAAACTATGTTCCAAACAGTGCATACTAATATCCTTTCAAACACATGAAACATTCCATCAAACAATCAATAAATCTTTTTTGTGGCTGTGCTGGCTGGGAGCTCAAGGTTGCAGACACCTCTGCTCTCTTTGGGGAAGGAAGAAGGTGACGCAGCTAGTTCGTGAGTGTGTATGCTGGATTTGAATCTCCTGTCACGTCAGGAAATGATACAGCGCAGCGCTTAAGAACGATAATCGTAACAGATGGATGTATAGTGCAGATGGGGCATGTTATTTGTCATCATCATGTTGTTTCCTTAAAGACATTATTAGAGGCATCTCTTCAGCCAGGACACACAGTGGCGTGAAATCCCAAACTTCATGTGTCTTACAGAGTGAATAAACTGAAAGAACTTTATGCAGTCGAGGCCACTTGTCACATAAGGGATATTGTTTTCCTTGTTACCATGGAGATGAGATTGGGAGTCTGCGACAGACTGGAATTTTCAATGCTTGTAGCCTGTTGGAGGTGAAACCAGAAGATTTCCCTGTGAGAGTGGAAGAAAAATGCATCCTGGGATGATCGAAAAATTAATCCATCAAAAATCAAATCAACAAGATCTGTTTTCCGCACAGACAAGATTCAATCCTTCAATCCATCGTATCTCTCATGAACAAGACTCTGAGATACTTGAATTCTCCCTCTTGACACAGAGACTCATTTCCAACCCAAAAGGAGCATTTTACCCTTTTCCAGTTGAGAACCATTGCTTCAACTTCGAAGAGCTGACTCTCATCCCAGCTGCAAACTGCCCCAGTGCATACTGAAGGTCATGGACTGGAGACAAGAGAGCCGCTTTGTTTGCAAAAACCAGACAGAAAACTCTGAACTTCCCAAATTAGACAGCCTACTCACCACAACTGCGCCTTGAGATCCTGTCCATGAACACCACAAATAGGATCGGAGGCAAGAACATCAGAAAGACCAAAACTGTTCATTTTACTGTTAATTGATAAAAATAAATAACTTGGTGTACTAAATTAAACACAGTGAAATGATGAATATATCATGATTATAGTGAACACCCTCACCAGCTGTCCCTGACTCCTTTAGTGGTTTTGGTTGGTCTGACTGTTGGTCCTGATTTCAGAAGATAATTTTTGTCTAACCTGACTGGAACATTTAATGTTTCTGAACATCTCCAGCTCCTGGACTTTGCCTTGGCAGGTTTGATAAGCTGGTCTACGTTGGAATCAATGAGGATCGAGTCTCTCAGCTGCAAGTTCTCCAGGCCATCCTCAGAAAGTGAGAACAGACCCTTGAATGTTGAAAAAGAAAAATAGCAAAACTTCAAAACAGCGTAAATGTCCTGTTTTGAGTCAAACTTCTAACCCATAAACAAGTAGCTCTCATGAGACTAGAAACAAGTTTAATGGTTTTATTGCACAGAGAAATAGTGAAGATAGCTGGTCTGGAAGGATTCCTTGACAGATGGCAACAGATCGCTGTGAGGGAAGGAATAATGAAGTGGTAACCAGAGGTCCGATCAAACAGTGGGAACTGAGGAAAGGTCTTACTGGTCTGAGGTTGTTTGTAAAGAACCAGGTAGGAGTGAGCAGAGTCTGGAAGTTGTTGGTCTGCGTGGTGCACTTCATTTTAGTCGAGGAGCTAAAGGAGGTACAGTGGAGGGCAGACAAGTTTGCTAGAGGCAGACATTGAAGAATGATATTTAACTTGCTGGTCGTGGAGGTCAGGATACGGGAGGTTATGGCTCCAGGACACTTGATCTGAGGATCCAGGGGTTATCACAGAGAGTTGGGTCCCAGAGAGCACTCTGGAGGTAACTTTGGAGGATGATAAGACAATGAATGTTAGCATAAAGTCAGAAAATCCCTTGGAGAAACCTGGGTGTCTCAAAGTAGGCTAGAGGTACGACATTGGTGGATACTCAGGCATTCGATGACTGTCAGCCAGCTCTTCTTAAGCTCCAGCTGATGGTTTGATTGTGAGCAGGTGTGGAGGAGCACACTGTTCAGTCTCACCCTCCAGGAGAACTGCAACTCTGATAGGGAAGGAGAAACACCACACAAACACAAACAAATCCCAGAGTTCTGACAATAATGGGAGAAAATACATATAGGCATTATCTACTGTATCTCCTTTATGAGGCAAAAAAGAGTAAAAGTTTCTAAAATAAATTACTGCACTAAAATTACTTCAAGTGTCTTTTTTGGGTCACTCATGGTCCCAAGCCTGGATAAAGGAGGAGGGTTGGAAATGTGAATAAAATAAGAACCAACAGAAAAAGTTCATTTGTGGTTCTAAACATATTTAACCCTTTTAGCACCATCCATCCATCCATCCATCCATCCATCCATCCATCCAT
>NC_051432.1:4433258-4438011 GCF_001649575.2 Kryptolebias marmoratus
CCAGCATATTCTTTCTTGAGTTTACACACAACTTCCCAGTACCAAAACTCATTTCCCCCAAGTCCCAAAGTAGAAACATATTCAAACCTTTTGTGAGCAACACTGCAGCCACACAAATAACAAGGAACCCAGTGCCTCCCATGGTTCCAGACTCTTACTGGAAGCCCACAAACAATCTGAGCTTTAAAAGCCTGAATCTGCAGGTTTCACAGCTGTAGCTCATCTGCTTTGATTGGTTCTCTCTTCAGAAGTAATACAAGCTATAGCCAATTTGGGGACAAACATTTTACAGAAAGAATCAGGATGTGAAAGTATTTAAATTATTATACATTTTGCTTAGAAAAACAGAAATAATTAATAGAATATAATCAAGATTACATACATATAGGCACATAAATATTTTGATCCACTCTTTAATTCAGTAGGTGGCAGTAATGCACACTTTCAGTTTCTGCCAAAAATTTACAAGAAGAAGAAGAATTTGGGGCAAGATTTGATAGTTTGTTAAAAGTCTCCAAGTCTTGACAAGTCCAAACTTTGTTGTTTTGTTTGTTTGTTTGTTTGTTTGTTTTTAAGCTGAAGATCTTTAAGCTAGAACTTATTGCTCTTAATATCATTTCTTGTACCTATGAGTTTTTGTTACCCCACTAATAAAGGATGAATCAGAAAGAATAATCTGTTTTAAACACAAATTTTGATCATGTTTAAAACTTTTTGTGCAAAAATTAACCACAGGAAACTCTTACCTTTCTTACACAATTAATCTGTTGTATTAATATTATTATTAAGCAAGAAACAGAAAAACTGTCACAGTCTCTGTGTTTATTCTCTTGTTTACCATTTTTTAATTAGATACCCTGTAAGATAAGAGACATCATCCTGCAATGCTTCCGCAGCGTTGTCTTTGTAAAACTGTAACATCAATAGCATTTTAGATCTAAATTATATTACAAAAATGTATTTGTATTTGTTTAGAGAATAAAAGTTTGTAATAATTAATTTGCCTTGAGTAAAGAAGCAAAAATAAATGGGTCAAACATGGGTGTTTTCATTATTATTGATTTTCTTGTGATATTGGCTTTGAAAAAGGATTAAGTCCTGCTAATAGACAACTGGTCCACAGTGATGAGCATCACAGCAGCAGAGCTGTAAACAGAACATCCTGTTTTGTAAAACCTATAAGAGGGAAGGAGGCGAGAGATCACTGAAAACAGTCCCTACCGTCAGCATTTCATGAGCAGTCAGTGTTTTATTTACTGTAGGAATCAGTGCAGCTCAATTTAAAAAAAATTTAAAAATAATTTTTAAACAAATTATTTGTTGTTTTACACATTATTTTGGATAATGCTACTTACCTGCAAATTTAACTGTTGTCCAAGAGAACTGCCTCAACACTCCCTCCTCAAACCCTGAAAACTCCATGGGATACCCTCTTATCCAGATCAAGGATGAGTACCTCCTGAGCTTCAGAAAATACTTTGTGAGGCAGAATGGTGGCTGAAAATCATCACGATTTTCATCATTCTCCATAAAAGATGTCCTGACGATTGCTGACAAGTCTCAGTAATTTAAGACTGTAGCTTTAGCACCAGTGCCTGAAATACCACCGTCTGGGCTTTCAAAAAATACATAAAACCCAGTCATTTTTCTCACCATTGTTTATGTTCTCATCCTTTATTGTGTAAATGCTGATTCTTGTTTGCCATTTGTTAGCATTCAGCATTAACCTAGTTTTCCTGTTTTTTTTAAATTATTTTTCCAGAAGCTTTTTGCAGTCTAACTACTTCTGTATACTTTGTGCTATTTTAGCCATTCATGTATCAAAATGTTCAGCTTATTCAGGAGGTGGGCACTATGACTTTTATCACTGTAAATCTTTGAAAACAATTATTTACAAATATTTTCACTAATGAAATAAACTGAGAGCTCTTCAGTTTCTGGAAAAACATTGAAATCTGCTTCAGGAGAACTGCTCTGTTCAGTTACATCTTTGAAAAGTTATCAGAAAATCCATTCAGCATTTGTAGAGGAACTTTAGAGGCCTGCAAGGAGGTGTCTAGAGGAATAGGTCTATAGACAGATGAATACAGTGTATAGAAGGTTCTGTAAGAACTTGTGCATGTACTAAAACTTCAAATCCCATAATGCTCTGGATTAGTTATAATGCATCAATCAAGGCTGAAAAATCAGTCTGGTGTGAAAGGTTCAGCACTGAGGCTGCTGTTAAAGCTTCTTGTAGCAGAAGACATAAATCAGCTCAGTCATTCACAGACAAGGAGTTCATTGAAGGATACAGAGTAAAAGTGTGCAACATTGTGGGTCCAGTGATGGCCCGGCTGAGATAAAGTGATGGTTGGTGGTTTAGAGTTGTGTCAGGAAATCTGTCAGTTTAGGAAAGGTAAAGGGAAAAGACACCACAGAGCTCTGGCCTGAAAAGCTCCTGTGGGATTTTGGGTTTCTGAGCAACAATTTATTGAGCTCCAATGATGGCTTTTACAACTCAACTGTCCTTGAATGGAGGCAGAATTGTTCGATTCCTGCCTGTCATTGAAAACATTAGAGCCTTGTCCAGAAGGTCGCGGTCTGTCAGGGGAGTTAACTGGTTGTAGGCATACATCCAATGAGTATTTCTTAACGGTTTTATTAAAATCTGTCCAGTGGTTCATGAGATATTTTGCTAACAAATCCATCTTTAATTCTAGCACAGTGACAATTGTAGCATAACTTGGTGGCAAACAACCCAGGAGTGTGACGATGTGGCCCTCCTCTACAGATACAGCCTCTTTTGCTCCTAGCTGTAGTGATGGGACATCTGAAGCCAGGCTTCGAGGCGTGTACTGAGTAAAAAGGGGGCGTGTCAGATGAAGCCCCGCTTCAACGCTTGTGTCGTATTGCGGAAAATCACGTGACTAATGACAACCAATGCCTTACATTGGCCACGTCACTGCTTCATTTTGCACATCATTTTTCAAAATAAAAGTGCGGTAAACTCTGTTGCTTTGCGGGTTGTAGTAGGTGGTTTGGTAACGCGTCAGCAGAATATTCTTCATTGGCAGTGGTTGAAATGGAGCCAACAAAAAATAGAAAAACCTCTCCCATCTGAGAGTACTTTGAGATGATAACTCACAATAAGGTTTGTGTAATGTTTGCACATTATCTGACTGTAAAACCAGAAGGCCCAGAAAAAGATCATTTCAAATGAATTTTGTTTTTTACGAAGCAAGTCACAAGCACAAAGCATAGTGTGTGCCCCAACAATCATTCCACTCCCAAGACACTAAAGCACCAGATATATTTACTGTTAAATCAGGCCATGACATAAAAGAAAGCACAACCACAACTGACAGTCAATATATGTATTAGCAGGATTACTTTGGGTACAAATCATTCAGAACTGCAAAGAGATGACACAGTTAAAAAGGGTTCAATAGACACTACCGTTACTAGACGTGGGTTTGACAAAAACTTTATTGTGACAATAGTGCATACAGTCAATGCTACGTTCTAATATTTTTGGAAGTATGATTTATTTGTGCGACAAGGCTGCCACAGTTTGATGTCACTAGTGAGCAATGAATGAAGCACCGAGTAATGAACCTTTGAGCAAAGCAATGGGCCGGAAAGCCTCATTGCTTCATGAGGCTTCATTTGGCCATCACTACCTAGTTGATCAGTCAGTTCCTTCATTTGTTTTAAATATTCATTTTCAAATCTGAAATATTTTGTCTTCAGGAGCAGTTTGTTTGCCAATGTATTTCTCTAAAAATGTTTTTTAACATGTTTAATGCCTCTTTTGGAGTCTAGCAGCTTGTTATCAGATACAACTGGGGTGTACTCACATTAAAGCACTAACATGAAGAATGTCTTTTCTCTCAATTTCACGAACTTTGCCCATGCACCGTCGCAAACTCCTCAGTAAAAAAGTAGCTATTGGCTGCTCAAAAAGTCAGTAAATGACACCATCACTTCAGTTGCATAAATGACCAGTGAAAAATAATGCTGTAGGAGAGACAAAATGTTTGTAAAAAAAACAGCTTAACCTATTTAAAACCACAGGGATCACCGGTGACACCGCGGCTCATGTGCATTTACACATAGGGCATTTTTTTAATTCAAGTATTTTTATTGTTTTGATCATACAGAACAACAAACAAGTAAACAACAAATTTACATACATTATATCCTGACACTGGGGCTTCATTGTCTTTAAACTAGACTTCTTAAAACAAAGTATTACCTCCCCCATTTCCACCCCACGGTGGCATCTGAAAAATTATAGAAAAGAAAAGAAAGAAAGAAAAAATAAAAAAATTTAAAAAATGAGGAAACAGGGCAGAGATGAGGACGAATTAATTCTAATTCAAGGAATTTGCATCAAATATTTTGTCATAATACACCAAGAAAGGTTGCCATATCTTCTGAAACTTTCCAGCTGGATTTCGGACTGTACTTCTTATTGCTTCAAGCTGGAGGAATGACATAATATCACGCACCCAGCGTGAATGTTTGGAGGGTGCAGGTGCTCTCCAATTAGTGAGAATTAGACGACGTGCTACTAATGTAGAAAACGCAATCAATTGAGATTGGCTTTTTGAAACCCTACCAGTATGTACTACCCCAAATATAGCAGTAATAGGGTCAGAATCAATCTTCTCTTTGCAGATATATGTAAATGTATTGAAGATCTCTGACCAAAATGTGCCCAGACTAGGACATGACCAAAACATGTGAGCCAAAGAGGCGGGTGCTTGGC
>NC_051432.1:4438025-4438617 GCF_001649575.2 Kryptolebias marmoratus
TTGTTGGACTTCTGTGCTCGTCATGGATTGTCCATAACAAACACCATGTTCAAACATAAGGGTGTCCATATGTGCTCTTGGCACTAGGACACCCTAGGTCGCAGTTCAATGATCGACTTTGTTGTCGTTTCATTTGATCTGCGGCCGCATGTTTTGGACACTTGGGTGAAGAGAGGGGCGGAGCTGTCAACTGACCACTACCTGGTGGTGAGTTGCTCTGATGGTGGGAGAGGATGCCGGTCAGACCAGGCAGGCCCAAACGTATTGTGAGGGTCTGTTGGGAACGTCTGGCGGAGTCTCCTGCTAGGCAGAGCTTTAACTCCCACCTCCAGGAGAACTTCGAACATGTTCTGGGGGAGGCGGAGGACATTGAGTCCGAGTGGGCCATGTTCCGTGCCTCCATTGTTGAGGCGGCTTATCGGAGCTGTGGCTGCAAGGTGGTTGGTGCCTGTCGTGGCAGCAACCCTCAAACCCGCTGGTGGACACCGGCAGTGAGGGATGCCGTCAGGCTGAAGAAGGAGTCCTACCGGGCGTTTTTAGTGTGTGGGACTATGGAAGCAGCTGACGGGTACCGGCAGTCCAAGCGGCATGC
>NC_051432.1:4438717-4443644 GCF_001649575.2 Kryptolebias marmoratus
AGTACGCATACTATTAATGGTTTTAACCACAGTGCAAAGCAGCATCCGTATCCGTGTAGGCCAAACATGAAGGGAAACCTGACCAATTCCTGTTAGCCACTGTACTAGCCTAGCATAATACCGCCACTTCCTGGACATAAAATTATCACGTTTTAACAAGATACATATCACGTTTTAACAAGATAATTATCACGTTTTAACAAGATAATTATCACGTTTAAACAAGATACGTATCACGTTATAACGTGATAGCGTTCGAATTTTTCTTCCCCTGCTGATAGCAATGCGCTTCCGTAGGGGGATATGTTAAATATAGATCATTAAAAAAAGTCAGGAGATGTCGAAACCGAAACTGTTTCAGACTCCATTTTAAAACGGCGGGGACACGGAGACATTTAGACACCCAGTCGGTGAGTTTTAAAACTTTTTGATGTTTATATAATGCTATGGCAGTAATCCTCACCCTCGTTACCTCTCGGCTGGATTACTGTAACGCACCTTAAAGGAACCAGTGATTCCTCTCTCAGCTTCAGAGGGTACAGAACAGACCACAGACATGCAGAGAGGAGCGAGTAAAGACAGCAGCAGAGGGAGGAAATCAGGTTCCTCTGATCCTCTAAACACATGATGGGACTCAGCTTTCTGCCTTCCAGACAGTCCAGCAGACCCGACTCCAGAAGAAGTTAGCTGGGGGAGCCCAGTAAATAGTTATTTTATTTTATATAAATACATAAATAAACATGTACGTAACCTTGCAACTGAAATAACCATATGTTGTTTATCAATACAAAAGAAATAACTCGAACAGTGACATGTAGTCACCAGAAAATGCTGAGAAATTGTGCTCAGGTTTGCATAAACAATTTTTGCATTAATCTTAGAAACTAGCACTGCATTATAATCAGTGTTTAAAACACATTACCAGAGACTTGAAGGCAACTGTACACGATCTTCTCCTGGAGAGAGGTGGAAATGTTTTTTTTTTTTAAAAAGAACATTTTTAACTTTTACGCTTTTGTGTTGAACAAACCTGACATGCAAATAAATAAATAAAAACTTCATCTTAAAAAATTACTGAACTCAATCAGATTTTCTGCCTCTGTAGTGAAAATGCATTGAACAGATTAATCTTTTCAGACTTGAGTAAGGAATCTCTCAGTTTAATCGCCCACAGCACCCTCTGCTGGTTGTCTTGAGTCAATACACTGCAGAAGTTCAACTAATTTACAGAGTTGTAATCGGTCTTGGGGGAGGGGGGCTGGATAACTATGGCCTGCCCGGCTGCCCTCTGGCGCTGGGTCCACAGTCCAGAGAGCAGCTGACTGCAGAAACCTGACTAGACCTGAACCACTTGAAAACTGACACTTACTGGTTTCTCTCTTAGACTGACTGAAGACCAGAAGATGGATGTTGGTTGGAAGGAAGAGAACAGAGCAGAACCTGCAGGACCCCGATGTCGGTCCACGAGAAAACCTCCAGAGTTCAGTGAAGAACCTGGACCCTCAGACACAAGGTAAGGAAGGTGCTCACAAAGATGTTTAACTTCTTTAACTTTCTCATCAACACAATAAGCTAATCTGATCTGAGGCCTGTTATAGACCTTCTGAGTCTCTACAGCAGTTTGTGCGTTCAGACATTTTATTCTTGATTGGTGTGAATGACAAGATGTTTATGTTTGCAGGAGAGAATACAAACCAATCTCTCCAGGACCCAGCTGTGTGTCGATGAAGAGTGATTTGTCCAAAGATGAGCCTCCATTTTTCAGTGATGAACCTGAAGTCCCAAATACCACGTAAGAAAACTGCTTTTGCTACAAATGTTCACATGATGTTATGATGGTGCAGAGCGAACCCAGACTCATATTGAATTTAAATAAAAACTAATTTATTAACAAGAAAGGACAACAAAAGGCTGACATGGCAACAAAACTAAATATCAACAACTTACAAGGAGTGGAAACACAAGAAGCAAGAACATGGCAAGGATAAATACAGCGGCATGGACAACCAGGCAGAATGAATTGAATAAACAAGACCGGTTTTAAGGAACTGAGGGTGAGTGGGAAATGAGGTGCAGCTGGGACATGATGAGGAACGGGTGAGGAAGGCATGGCAGGCAGACCAGAGAACTACTGAGCAGAGGGAAGGTGAATGGTGACAGGAGACACAGAAAGCAAAACTACACAAGAACCTACTAACTGAACACAGAATAAATAAGAAATAAAACAGAATTACAGGAACTCAAAAATACTCAAATTTATGACACATAGGTTTCTAAAAGTTATCTTTGTTTAAAATAAAAAAGAAAACACATTTTCTTCTGAAAAATACTCCCATATTTTCTCAGATGCAGCTGTGCTTCTCTTGATACTTGAGACTTTGAGTCGCCTCGTGCAGAAAAGTGCTATATAAATAAATGTACCTACCTACCTACCTACAAGTAGCTGTATGATTTAACAAATGATGATGTTTTTTTTTATCTCAGCAGTTCAGTCTGACACAGCTCCTAGTCCTGTTTATGTCAAACAGTCTTTACTCTTTATTTTAGCAATATTTTCTCATTATTTGTTAAATCTTATTCTTGCTCCTTCTCTTTGGTAAGTAAACCCTGCCTGCTAGGTTGAAGGTGTTTTTCAGTGGATAATATTAACTTAAGCTTGTCACATGTGAAACTATGTTTGAATGTTGTGTTTTAACACCAAGACTTGCAGAGCCCACACAAACCCAATATTCAGTGTTAAAACAGCGGAGATGACAAACCTACTAAATTACAATTTTCCTGACTCCCGCCCACCTGCTGTGCTGCAGAGGAACTTTCTTCTCGTGATGCTGAAAGTGGTAATAGCATCAAAACAAAGAAAGAAACCACAACTTGTAACATAAATGTTGCCAGGGCTGCTTTTGCCCTCCACAGGTTATAGACTACTTCTGACCTCAGTTCAAACTGAAATAACACAAGTTAATGTTAAAAAACAAACAACAAAAACTGTGACGGGAATAATCAGCCCTCTTTTATGAAAGCCTTCAATTGTTAAGTGTTCAGTTTGCATTCAGAACAGACTGCAGGCAGATCATTTAAAAGCACTTAAACAAAACAGCAAGAGAGAAAAATCTATTACTTTGAAGCAGGTGAGTCTTAATAAACCATCACTTTGAATGCAAACTGAATGCTGAATTCAAACAAAGTTTTCCACACGTATACTCTCTGTGAACATCTGACCTTCTGAACAGAGTTAAAGTCTTAACAACATACAGAAAATTGTTGTAGTGATGAAGAAATGTCTCCACAGAGGGAGGAAGAGGCAGAAGAAGAGTGATGTTGGTGCAGAGCAGCAGCCGTCCTGCTGTTCTTTGTGTCAGGACGTCCTGAAGGATCCAGTCTCTTCCAGCTGTGGACACAGAATCTGCAGATTTTGCATCACCTCCTACTGGGACCACTCAGGACCCTCCTCCTGTCCCCAGTGTGGAAAAAGATCCAGAACCAGAACTGGACTGCAGACAGCCAGTCAGAGCAGAGCACCAGGTAAGACTGAACATCTGTAGGAAGGAGGCTCAGGATCTACACTGAGCACCTGCATTGGTGCCCTTATATGAACTAATTCCAGTTCTGTAGTTGTCTTAAAGAAATTCAAGTTTTTAAAAGTCTCTCTGTTTCGTTCTTAATAATCTCCTGTTGTCCTGTGTGCCACTCACTGAAGTTACAGCACACCTTTAACTGGAACATTTATGAAGTTATTTTGGCTGCTGCCTGAAACTCCAACATAACTTTATAATAATCTGAGCTCAGAAAAATACATACATTTTGATGTATGAACTGTAGAAGAAGAGTAAAAAGATCAAAGGAAGTACAGTATATTTTAGCCCCAAACCTGTGATGACTCCTACAGACGTTAACTGGGTAAGTTCACCGTGGAGCAGGACACCATGGGTGCTATTCCAATGACTGAGTTTTTCACTTTAATGTTTTCAGCTTTAATGTTTGTGAAGAGCTGCTTTATATTTCTCCAGTCAGCATTTTCTGTACAGAGTATTACGTCCAAGTTCTGTTGTGTAAATAGTGAATCCAATACTAGATCACATGCATCAAATAAGTACTGACTTGAAAAAAATGAGAAATGTACCAATCTTTCAGTTATTCACAAAAACAAATGGACAATGAAAAAAACTGCATATGAGAAGCAGAAATATTTTTCTTTTTGCTTTCCTTCATCAGATGTTGGTCTGCAGACGGTTTTAGATGAACATCAGATCAGTCTGAGGAGGAGATGTGAACGTGTGACTGAAGGAAGTGATGAAACAGGAAGTAGAACCCTCCTGAACAGGATCTACACTGAGCTCTACATCACAGAGGGACAGAGTGAAGAGGTTAATACCCAACATGAGGTGAGGCAGCTGGAGACAGCCTCCAAGAAGAGCCTCCATGAGACTCCAATCAGGTGCCAGGACATCTTTAAAGCCTTACCTGAGCAACATGGATCCATCAGAGTGGTTCTGACCAACGGCGTCGCTGGTGTTGGAAAAACCTTCTCGGTGCAGAAGTTCACTCTGGACTGGGCCGAGGGCTCGGAGAACCAAGATGTCAGTGTGGTGGTTCTGCTGTCGTTCAGGGAGCTGAACTTGGTCAGAGATGAGCAGCACAGTCTTCTCACGCTGCTCCATGTTTTCCATCCAACATTACAGAAGCTGCCAGCAGAGAAGCTGGCTGTCTGTAAACTTCTCTTCATCTTTGACGGCCTGGATGAAAGCAGACTTTCACTGGATTTCACCAACAGGCAGCTGCTTTCTGACGTCACACAGAAGTCATCGGTCAACGTGCTGCTGACAAACCTCATCAAGGGGAACCTGCTTCCCTCGGCTCTGGTCTGGATCACTTCCCGACCTGCAGCGGCCAATCAGATCCCTCCTTCATGTGTGGACAGGCTAACAGA
>NC_051432.1:4443806-4450653 GCF_001649575.2 Kryptolebias marmoratus
AATCCCAGTCTTCTGCTGGATCACTGCTACAGTTCTGGACCACATGTTGACCACAGAGCAGAGAGGAGAGCTGCCCAAGACCATGACTGACATGTACTCACACTTCCTGCTGGTTCAGACAAACAGGAAGAAGAACAAGTACCATGAAGGACCTGAGACCAGTCCACAGGAGCTGACGGAGACTGACAGGGAAGTTCTTCTGAAGCTGGGGAGGCTGGCGTTTGAACATCTGGAGGAAGGAAACATCATGTTCTACCAGGAAGACCTGACACAGTGTGGTCTTGATGTCACAGAGGCCTCAGTGTACTCAGGAGTTTGTACAGAGATCTTCAGAAGAGAGTGTGTGATCTTCCAGAAACCAGTTTACTGCTTTGTTCATCTGAGCGTTCAGGAGTTTCTGGCTGCAGTCTACATGTTCCACTGTTCCACCAGCAGGAACATGGAGGGGATGGAGAGGTTTCTGGAGAAAGATTATAATCATGATAAGGATCCTTATTCAAATGTAAATAAATTCCTGTTCATGAAAAGGTTTCTGGGAGAAGACTATAGTTACTCATCTCTGGATGACTTCCTAAACAGAGTCATGAAGAAATCCCTTCAAAGTAAAAATGGCCACCTGGACCTGTTTGTTCGCTTCCTTCATGGCCTCTCTGTGGAGTCCAACCAAAGACTCTTAGGAGGCCTGCTGGGTCAGACAGAGAACAGTCCAGGAACCATCCAGAGAGTCATCAACAACCTGAAGAAGATGAACAGTGATAAAATCTCTCCAGACAGAAGCATCAACATTTTCCAGTGTCTGATGGAGATGAAGGACCTCTCAGTTTATCAGGAGATCCAAGAGTTCCTGAAGTCTGAGAACAGATTAGAGAAGAAACTCTCAGAGATCCAGTGTTCAGCTCTGGCCTACATGCTGCAAATGTCAGAGGAGGTTCTGGATGAGTTGGACCTGGAGAAGTATAACACATCAGAGGAGGGACAAAGGAGACTGATTCCAGCTGTGAGGAACTGCAGGAAGTTTCGGTGAGTCCAGATGTGTTCATTACCATCATCAGTCAGTGTAGATCAGCAGTTTGAATTATTATTGCTAGTTATTAGAGCCATGGCTCTAATAACTAGCAATAATAACTAATAACTGAAACATTTTCATAGAAATTACTGAACAAGTTTACAGGGTCTAAGGTCAACTTAGAAATGTTGTATTTCTCTCATTTTGTTCATGTGGGCAGATGTGGATTTGGTCGACAAACATCTGCTCAGTTTAAACAGAAACATCAAACCTTTTAAATAATGTGGATAAAAATACCTCAAAGTTCAGATTTAGCTAAAAGTTGGAGGTAAAAAGTCAACCCTCTGCTGTCCTCTTTCTGGATCAAAGTTTAGTTGAGGTTGAACTTGATTAATTTAGTTCCTTTTTAGGAAGACAACATAAATCCATCGATGCTGTCTGAAGTCTGTCCACACAGAGCTCAGAGTCTGACAGGAAGCAGATGAAGTCCTCCTGGGTCTCAGCTCGGTGCAAATATTAGAGTCCTTGGGTCTCATTTATAAAAGATTGCATAGGATTCATACTATAAGTGTGTGTACGCCCAAAAGCCAAAAATGGCATACGCCAAAAAAAATTCTGATTTATAAAACCATGCACACGCACACCAGCAAGCAAGTTCCCTTTATAGATTACATATGTACCTAAAAGTTACCCACCTCAGGTTCTGCCCTTCACACGCCCACATTCAACCATAAATGGTCAATGCAAAGCACCTCATGAATGAAGGTGTAAATGAGCCAGCTGATCAATGTTATTTCATGGTTACCAATGGCAACCACAGAGAAAAGAGCGAAGAAACTAAATTTCACAGAGGCAAAAATCGATGTGCTGGTGAATGAGGTGGAGAACAGAAAAAATATCATTTTTGGGAGCCGTAGTCGTGGCGTTACAAATAAAAGGAACCACTGTGAGTGGAAACACGTTGTTATCACTGTTGAGTGGGACAGAGAGGGCTGTGGCCGAGGTGGAGAAAAAATGGTCAGATTTTAGGGTGGAGGCAAAAAAGTGACTAACCGGCCACCACCAGAGCATGTCAGCCACAGGTGGGGGTGAGGGTGTACCCGAACTGACACCTTTTGAAAGAAGGATGGTCTGTCAAAAACTGATCGGGCGCCCAACCCTGAGGGAGCGCGCACGATTGTGAGCGGTATTAAAATGCGCCTCTTCTGTGCTCTGAGGGTTTGGAAAGGAGGTTAGGAGGCAGCTCCTGAGGGAGGAGCCATTGTTCCCTCGTGTGTTAATCTGTGGGACACATCACCCTGGGGATCATCCAGGGAGAGGAATGTGATGGGGAGAAAACTTCTGGCTCACCAGCGGAAGCATAAATAATACTGCTGTTTTGAAAGCTTATGATAAAGTCGATCTAAGGTTAAAGTTTGATTATGGAGTGAAAATAAATATCTGAGAGGAATAATGATGCAGTGTGGTTTCAATTACCCACTTCACCATCTGTTGCCAGTTTCCCCTGTCTCCAAAACAAGCGTATATGGTACGCATGGCTCAGAGTTGGCGTGAGGGACCACACATTTCCCATCAAGTTTGTTTTTTATAGATCACAAACTTTGCATGGAAAATGACATACGCAGGTTTCAGGCCCCATTTTGTGCGTACGCCAGTTTTATAAATGAGACCCCTGAACAGAACTGGTTTCTGAATCCCAGTCCTGGTGGAGTTCTGACCATTACTGCTCCCTACTGGTTAATCTAAATATATTCACACAATACTTCCACTGATTTGAAGTTTTCTGTTTTTATTTTCTCTTCCAAACATGTTCAGACTGTTTGCAGTGAGGTTGTATGAAGTCCTTGTGAGTAATCAGAGTCTTACCTGCAGCAGACAGCAGTCATATCTCAGTGTAGAAAAGCAGGAAGTTATGCTAACAGGCTAACTGAGCTATCAGATTCTAAAACATGACAGAACAAATTTCTGTTACCTTAAACATATCAAAGCTCCTGAACAAATGTTACATGGTGGACTTTTCCACCAGTTGACTTTGGCCTCAGATGGTTGAGAAAATGGAGTCAAAGAGTCAAATATTTGTCTGATTTCAAAGTGAAGCAGAGGAAAACTTTACAGTGTAGCTTTAGCTTGAACAGCTGTGAGTTTGTGAGGTTTAAATTGTTTGAATCTTCCTCTAAACTTCATTTGTTGACTCCATGACTCTGAAGCATTGGCCCATGTCTCCCCTGCAGCTGAACAATAACCCCCCACCACCACCAACCTGCTGAAATGTTCTGAACCTTAAAGCTTGATATCAGCAGCATTTTCCTGCATGTGGACGTGAACAGTTGGAGCTGACAGGAACAGGAAGCAAAGAGATCATCTTTCCAGCTGGAACTGTTCACTGAGTTGAACTCAGTCCAAATGTTCTGAGCTGAAAGGAAAAGTAGAAAAGAGTCCAAGTGTTTTTCTAAAGCAGACGTCTTGATTCTGACTCTGGATCAGATCCCACTGACAGACTGTGGACATGATGGAAGCAGAAATGTAACGCCATGTTCCCTCCTTCATCTGCAGATTAAAGCAAAACAAAGATTTTCATTAAAGGTCTGCAGCTCTGAATGAAGCTGAAGACATTCACTGTGTCATGTCAAACACAGTCAGATGGGATGAGATGAAGCCCAGATGTGAAAAGCAGATGTTCATCAGATTATGACATCACTGTTTAGTCATCAGATGGTTTCAGTCTGTGTTTAACAGACAGATTGGCTGATTTTATTACAAGTGACTTTACTTTTTCTATCATGACAGAGCTGCTGATGTTGGACTCTCAGAGACTCACTGTGATGCTGTGGCCTCAGCTCTGAAGTCCAACCCCTCCCATCTGAAACAACTGGACCTGAGTGATAACCCTCTGTCTGACTCTGGAGTGAAGCATCTGTGTTCTGGACTGGAGAGTCCAAACTGTAGCCTGGAGTTTCTGAGGTCAGTTCACTAATATTTGAAAATGTATTGATTTATAAATATTTCATTCAGGTCAGAAGTTGAACTTGAACTCATCTGTTTTGAATTTTCCCTTTCCAAACATCTAAAAACAGGTTTGCTGCTTGTTTTAACCTTTAAATAACTTTTACTGGATTAAATACACTGCCTGGCCAAAAAAAAAGTTGCAACCAAAAAAAAGGTTACACAATCTAATATTTAGTTGGACCGCCTTTATCTTTGATTGTGTCACGCATTTGCTATGGCATTGTTTTGATAAGCTTCTGCAATGTCACAAGATATATTTTCATCCAGTGTTGCAATTTAGTATATAATTACAATTCACAACAGTAGTCATGTCAGGGCACTTTACAAAAGAAAACACAAGTCCAATCATGTATTACAGTCAAGTCATTCCAATTATAATACAAAACATTCACATAAAGTACATTATAAATTACCAACTAGTAAAAGTTATTTATCTAAGGAAGCCAGCAGATTATATCAAATCTTCAATTTCTTGCAATTTTCCTTCCTGAGCAGCACATTGACAGCAGTGGAAAGGAAGGACTCCCTTTAAATAGAAGACACCTCCATCAAAACCAAAACCAGAACCAGGCTCAGGACTGGCGTCCATCTCCTTTTGACTTGCTGAGGTTTGAGAGGACAGTGAAGTGTCTTTAAATATGGACGTTCTTCTGGGTCTTCAAAATTGCAGAAGTGATGTAATGAAATCAAAGAAATGACTTTACAGACATAAGTTATTCTTGAACAGTGAGAGTTTATTCAAAATAACAGAGTCTGTGCCAAATCTTCTGGCCCAATCAGTGAAATCCCCCGTTCCTCTCGGGGCTGCTTCTTTTTATAAACATTTACCACACCCAGTTGTAGAATAAAACACACACACATCCCACTGGGACAGACTCAACCGTATAGATTTGAATACATTCAATTCTTTTTATGGTAAAAAGCTGGGGTCTTGAGACATGCAACAGAGAACCCTCCATAATTGTATTTATCACAATTGTTTTCAGCAACGTGAGCTTAAAAGCCCACAATCCACTTCCCAAGAAGGGATTGCACCTGAAGACAATGTCTCAAATTTGAACTCAGGCACCATCGCCTGACAGCACAGATGTAGCACAGACACCTCAACAGGAAAGGGACACAGACAAACACAGAATGACTGGTACAGGTGTAGTTTCGGTGGGAAAGACATGTTAATAAAATATTTGCAATTTGATGCAAATATTTACTCACTCTATATTTATATGGAGAGTAGAGTGAGTAAAGATAGCAGAGTGAGAAAATGCGGTCAATTTGTCCTCCAGCAGTCTAAGGCTATGGCAGCAGAACTAAGGGATAGGTCAGGAAACCCAAACCAACCTGAACTATACGATTTATCAAAAAGGAAAGTTTTAACCTTAGTCTTAAAAGTAGACAGAGTGTCTGCCTCACAGCCAGAAACTGTAAGTTGGTTCCACAAGAGAGGAGCCTGAGAACTGAAAGCTCTGCTTCCTGTTCTACTTTTAGAAACTCTAGGAAACACAAGTAAACCTGCAGCCTGAGACCGAAGTGCTCTGTTAGGAAAATATGGAACAATAAGATCTTTAATATAACATGGAGCTTGGTTGTTGGGAGCTTTGTATGTTAGAAAAAATATTTTAAATTCCATTCTGAGTTTTACTGGGAGCTAATGGAGAGAAGGTAAAAATCATCTTAGGATTTCCCCCCCAGCTGCTCCTTGTTATGAGCAGATGTGGTTTATTGGGTCATCACACGTGTTGGATCAGCTTTCGATTGGAGAAGTTTGGCCTCACAGAACAGAATGACCTGAAACTCTCAGAAAGTAATGATTGAATGAACATCTACAACTGATTAACTTTTGGACAAAACCCAATTCAATTTGGCGTCCACAGCTAATCAAACATAGCCTGCACAAAAATATATGTATATCAGTGAATTTTCAAGATACTGATACAAAATAAGGTGTGGTAGTAGCTGAGAGTCCTCCTCAACAGACTCTGAGCTGTAACAGATCAGGTGAGATCTCAGAATATTACATGAGATCGTTCATAACGTTATTTCCAAGGTTTGACCAAAACGCTTCAACTTTCTCATCATTAGATGATCTTAATGTAAAACTAGGATGAAAGGCGGCGGGTGATATGCATTCCTTCAAGGATTGCTAGGCCTTTAATAGATAATGTTTTTGTGGCTCTGATATTCAGTAAAACTAATTCTGTGCAGTTCAATAATTTAGTTCATATTTCAGTTTTAACCTGCATCCTATTGGCTTCAGCTCACACCTTTTTTTCTTTATTCAGATTGGAGGGCTGCAGGTTGTCAGAGATCAGCTGTGCTTGTCTGGTCTCAGCTCTGAAGTCCAACACCTCCCTTCTGACAGAACTGGACCTGAGTCGGAACCATCTGTCTGCATCTGGAGTGAAGGAGCTCTGTGGTTTCCTGGAGAGTCCAAACTGTAGACTGGAGGTTCTGAGGTCAGTTCACTGCAGCTGTTAGAGGATTTCTATGTTTGTCCAACTAAAATCATTCACTGATACTTCAGAATTTATTGATTTATAAAAATGTTTTTTTCAATTCAAAAGTTGAATATTTAGACCATCTTATATCAGCTCTGGGTCAAAATGTACAATCTTGGGTTTTATCAAACCTGATCTAAATTATTCTCCACTGAACACAAATACATGACAACACAGTTTGTGATTCATGAAATCTATGTGTAAAAGTAAAAAATGGTTTAAGTTTTTTTGTCATGTAAACCACCCAATGTCAGGTCCAGTTCAAAAACAGTGGCGTCAATAGGCCTGTTTTCAAGCCCCCCTAAATAATTTTTGTAAAAAAAAAAAAAAAAAAAAAAAA
>NC_051432.1:4451771-4453815 GCF_001649575.2 Kryptolebias marmoratus
CCGTTAAATGTGTCCAAAAATGTGGAAAAGCAACTCAGGTTTTGTTAGCTGTTTGAGAAATTTTGTTCTCACCCACTACGTTTGCTCACATCCTGTGCATCTCCTGGGGGCTAAGCCCCCCTTGTCCTTAAAACCTAGTGACGCCCCTGTTCAAAAACATCAAAACTTAGAAAGTTCAAACCTGAGTTTTTATCAGATGTATCTATAGTATTTTTACTTTATGATTTTGCTCTTGCTGCTATTTTTGTCCATGCATGTGTTGTTTTTTGATAAATTATTTGATGTGCATGTGCAGTTTCATGTGTTTTAATCTGTATTTTTATTCTTTTTGGGAAAACACATGAAATGTTGTATACAAATAAAGTTTGACTCGACTCAGTCCAGCTTTGACAAGAACCATGATTTTAGATTTTAAAATAATTTTTGTAAGATTTGTGTCAATAATTTGTTTTTGTTTCTCAGTAACTTCACTGTTTTTATTCTAAATATTAAAAAGAAAAACAATAGATGTTTTGATTTTTTTTATTGTACTTTTTTGACCATCACACAAAAAACATTTCATACTTCAAATTAATCTTTTGTGTTTTATAATGAAAGTCAAATAACCACTCCTTTATTGTACTGAGCTAAAATAAGGTGTGGTAGTAGCTGAGAGTCCTCCTCAACAGACTCTGAGCTGTAACAGATCAGGTGAGATCTCAGAATATTACATGAGATCGTTCATAACGTTATTTCCAAGGTTTGACCAAAACGCTCCAACTTTCTCATCATTAGATGATCTTAATGTAAAACTAGGATGAAAGGCGGCGGGTGATATGCATTCCTTCAAGGATTGCTAGGCCTTTAATAGATAATGTTTTTGTGGCTCTGATATTCAGTAAAACTAATTCTGTGCAGTTCAATAATTGAGTTCATATTTCAGTTTTAACCTGCATCCTGTTGGCTTCAACTCACAGCTTTTTTTCTTTATTTAGATTGAGGGGCTGCTGGTTGTCAAAGGTCAGCTGGGCTTCTCTTTGCTCATCCCTGAAGTGCAACCCTTCCCATCTGACACAATTAGACCTGAGTAAGAACCCCCTGTCTGACTCTGTAGTGAAGGAGCTCTGTGGTTTCCTGGAGAGTCCAAATGGTAGACTGGAGGTTCTGAGGTCAGTTCACTGCAGCTGTTGGAGGATTTCTATGTTTGTCCAACTAAAACCTTTCACTGATACTTCAGAATTTATTGATTTATTAATGTTTCATTCAGTTCAAAAGTTGAACTTGAGCATGCCTGTTTTGAATTTTCTCTTTCTGAATGTCTGAAAAGCTTTTCAGAACAAAAACCGGTTTGATGCTTGTTTTACTTTTTACATAACCTTTACCGAATTAAATATTAAACATCAGTTATCATGTATATTGTTTGCAAAATATCTCATGAACCGCTGAACAGATTTTAATGAAACTCTCAGAAATTAATGATTGGATGAATGTTTACAACTAAAGAAATTTTAGACAAAACACATTTCAATATGGCCTACACAGCTAATCAACCTTGGACTGCACAAAAATAAATGTAATTCAGTCAATTTTACATATACAGAGTTTAAACTAGTTCATATTTCAGTTTTAACCTGCATCCTGTTAGCTTCAGCTCACAGCTTTTTTTAAATTCAGATTGGAGCTATGCTGTTTATCAGAGATCAGCTGGGCTTCTCTTGCCTCAGCTCTGAAGTCCAACACCTCCCATCTGACAGAACTGGACCTGAGCTGGAACCACCTGACTGACTATGGAGTGAAGGAGCTCTGTGGTTTCCTGGAGAGTCCAAACTGTAGACTGGAGGTTCTGAGGTCAGTTCACTGCAGGACGTTTTCTATGTTTGTCCAACTAAAACCATTCACTGATACTTCAGAAGTTCTTTTTCTTTCGGCTGTTCCCTTTTCAGGGGTCTCCACAGTGAGTCATCCTCCTCCATCTAACTCTGTCTTCTGTGTCCTCTGTCCTCACTCCAACTACCTCCATGTCCTCTCTAACTGCATCCATATGTCTCCTCTTTGTCTTTTTCCT
>NC_051432.1:4453946-4459111 GCF_001649575.2 Kryptolebias marmoratus
TTATCTCCCAGTCGTTCAGCCTGTGCTGTACCTCTGATGACCTCATTCCTAATCCTGTCCATCCTTGTCCCTCCCAAGGACAACCTCAACATCTTCAGCTCTGCCTCTTCCAGTTCTGTCTCTTTTTGTCAGTCCCACTGTCTCCAAACCATCCAACACAGCTGCTCTCATCACTGTCTTGTAAACCTTTCCTTTGACCTTTGCTGCCACCCTTTTGTCAAATCACTCCTGAAACTTTTCTCCATCCACTCCATCCTGCCTGGACTCTCTTCTTCACCTCTTTACCACACTTCCTGTTTTCCTTGCTCCTTTGTAACCTCTGCTCCTTGTAGCCTCACTGTTCAACCTGCCTCCCTCTCATTCACACACAGATACTCTGTCCTCTTATGGCTGACTTTCATCCCTCGTCTCTCAAGTGCATACCTCCACCTCTCCAGGTTCTCTTCCACCTGTTCCCTGTTCTCACCAAATTGTATTTCATACAATTTCTAACATCTGGACCACCTTAGATCAGCTCTGGGTCAAAATCTAAAATGCTGGTTGTGGCTGCCATCTATGGCAGTCATACAGTTAAGTTAATTTCATAAGTTTGCGTTACAATAAACAACTTAAAGTAAGGTAAAATAATTTATGTTTATTAAAATCTGATTGTAATATATATTGTTGTTTTAAAATGCAAATTTAAAGGTTGTGTAATTGTTTCCAGAGTGGAACCAATGTTTGATTTGTTGTTTGGTTTAGATCGATATTTTCAGTTGCACACCACACTCAGTAGGGGGCAGCATGTTTTCTTTTTCTCAGAAAAAAGAGGGATTTGACGAAGTGTGCAGTGCAGTTTGGTGCTGCATAGTTAAAGGAAGTTGTACTCCAAGAGGTGCTTTTGATAACTACTTCAAACTAATGCGACCAATGAGGTATGCAATTCATATTTTGTGTTTGTATAGAAAAAGAATGTGTTGATTTTTTTGTGAGCCAGTTTTATGTTTTTGTACAGTTCTCATGGCATCATTGGTGGCACCTGTGTCCAGTTAAATGCCAGTAAATATCAATAACGGTTTTTCAACTTGGAGGGAGTTATACTGGTTCTGGTCAAACCTGGTCTAAATTATTCTCCACTGAATACAAATACATGACAACACAGTTTGTGATTTAGGAAATCTATAGGTGTAAAAGTAAACAATGGTTTAATGTTTTTTGTCATGTAAACCATAACATTATTTCCAAGGTTTGACCAAAACGCTCCATCTTTCTCATCATAAGATGATCTTAGTGTCAAACTGGGATAAAAGGCGGCATTCCTTCAAGGAATGCTAGGCCTTTAATAGATAATGTTTTTGTGGCTCTGACATCCATTCAGTAATTTAGTTCATATTTCAGTTTTAACCTGCATCATTTTGGCTTCAGCTCACAGCTTTTTTTTTCTTTATTCAGATTGGAGCAGTGCAGTTTGTCAGAGATCAGCTGTGCTTGTCTGGGCTCAGCCCTGAAGTCTAATCCCTCCCATCTGACAGAACTGGGTCTGAATGGAAACGACCTGAAGGCTCCAGATGTTCAGCAGCTTTTGGATCTTGTGAAGAGTCCAGACTACAAACTGCAGACTGTGAGGTCAGTAAATGGTCTGAGTGAGTTCTGTAAACCTGCAGTTTCTTCTCAGTGAAGTTGGTCCTTTTACTGAATGATGCTGCATCACTGACTGACAGCTGATGGAGGGAATTTGTCTCCTCTTCTTCTGTCTTCTCTCTGCAGGTGGGCTCCTTCTTTATCAGACTCCATCTGATCCAGATGTAGACCAAGTTACCACAGCTCATCGCTGGTTGTTGAATCAGAGCCAAAACAGGTGGCTCATCAGCACTTTGGGGGGGGGGGGGAGTAAAAAGTGATGTTGGCAGTATCAGATCAGGAAGTAATGAAGCTTCTCCAGACTTTGACTACATCTGCAGCTATGAGGACGACTGCAGCTCAACATCTTCATAAATGGGTTTGAAAGCAGAGCGCAGCGCCCACCGTAAGCTGCTCCATCTGATATGGTGGATAAACAATGGATGAAAATGACTTCATCATGACAGAGACAGTCCAAGTTCTAACAGGTTTGGATGTATATATAGGATTTAAAGAAAAAAATGCAAACTGAATGTAGATAAAGATGGATGTAACAGTGTCATTGTACAGATGTGTACTTCTAAAGCTTTGAACGTATAGATGTGTTGTAGTTTGAGAGGAACTGCCTTTGTTGACTTTGTGTGCTGAGTTGGTTTAGAGTTTGTACTTTTTATACAGACTTGGACTGTTTGAGGTCAGCTCTGATGTCACGGATACAGTATTTTACTCTGCTGTTTTGGACAACATCATCAGATATGAAGTGTTTATTTTCAAATGTTCATGAAGGTGATGGGAAAAGATTTCTCACTTTCCTCAGAGGATTTATGAAGGCACTGTTGTCTGACGAGCGTAGAAAAGCCTAAATGATTCCTGATGTTCATAAATGTTTTGAAAAACACGCATTCCTGAGTGGATTTCTTCTTTTTGCCAACTGTTTCTGCGTCCGTTTTTCACTTGACAATTTTTAGCTGAGTGTAGCTCATTCTGTTAACATTTAACACTGTTCTGTTCAAGTATGAGAATCTGAAGGATTTTCCAGGACAAAGTGTATTTAGTGCATGTAGAAAGAAGCTGTAATATCTCACCTGGAGGACAGACAGGTGTCTGCTGTGCAGCATGGTTAGACTGCTACACGCCTGCAAGGGTGGCTATCTTTGTGTGGACCCCTCATTGATGAAAAGCTCTCCAATCAGCTTTACTATAAAAACTGAAGGCCCAGGCCCTAAACATCCAAAGTGTGAACACCTGGTCTCCTCTCCAGCCTCAGAGTCCATCAGATCCTGCAGCAGGGCTGTGGCCAGAAACTTTGAAACAATCTGCTTCTTCTAACTTCTCCTTCTAATCAAATGTTTCTGTAAATAGAACTAAAATAACAACCAAAAAAAATTTCTGTATGTGGGAGGGTTTGTCAGCTGATGGGCTCAATTTAGGATGTTTTTTAAAGACTTTTAAAAGTAAACCTTTGATCTAAACAGATGAACTGTACTTCCTTGTAGAAAAATGTAACTGCATTTATGAGAATAAAAAAGATAATTTGATTGATTTTATTGCTGTTCATTCATTTGTTGTTGACTGTTGTGTTTCCTTCAAATTCACCCAAATAAAAAAAACAGAACATGAACTTCTGTTCTATACCTGAATACATTTAGCTTCCTCTCTGGAGAGCTTTCTCAATTCAAAACTGAAAAGTGTGGAGTCCCCAGCTTTATTCTGCATATCCCATGCAGAATAAAGCTGGGGACTCCACACTCTTCAGCTCCCCGGATGGGAAGTGAAACGTCTTCCGCTACAGAACAGAAATCCTGTTGTTTTGTAATTTTGAATTGTTTTAGAATTTGCTGTTTCCTGTATGACTGAGACTCTCCACCAGCATGTTCCTTCCAAACCTAAGTCATGCTGCCATGTTGTTTTTAGAGAGAAGAGGCTTTCTCCTGCAGTGCATCCAACAAGTCATGACATTAACAGCAATATTTTAGTTTATTTAGCCTTCCATAAAAAAAGTCATATTTTCACCCTGTTATTCATACATTTATAAGTGTCATAGTTCCAAACTAAATATTTAATTTGCTAACTAAATATTTAGCTAATATGCAAATCCCTTGCCGAAAAGCAGATGTGGACTATCAAAATAAAAGCCGAACCAGCTCGTCTGATGTTCTCTGTTAACACGTTTGACATGTCCAGAGGACAAGAACGATGATAAAATATAATACATGAGAGAAAACTGAAGCGATTCACTGTGGTCAGCAGCAACTCTTCTGCTGGTGGTTTTTTTTTTGGCAAGGTGTATATTTAAAGGTTCGGCTTTTATTTTGAAATTTCACTTATGCTTTTGGCAATGAATTTCCATATTGGCTAAACATTTGGGTCCGAACTAAATATTTAGTTTGGAACTATGAAATTTTACAGTGACACATGTAACACTTGACAAGATGGCGGCCAAAAATCTCAGGTAAGGCCATTCGTGTCATTCCAGTGGGTTTATCCTCCACGTACAGAGATATTCAGCTCCCGGGTAATCAGCTCCCAAATGACGTTTTTCTGCAGTTTAGGAGCCAGTTAGACCCAGAACTCAGAGGGCCGAACCCATACTTAGAATCTAGGATGACAGTAACCAACATTGTTATGTATAGGCTTCCCACTTAGTGGCTATCACTGTTGACTTAGGATGTAGTCTCAGTGGGTCCGACCAGCACCACAGTGACAAACATCTGCTTGTACTCAAACACCCTCCAAATTCAGCCTTTGCCTCATGCGTAATTACGCATGACCGAAGGAGGAGGATGAACTCCCTCTGGTGGAGTGAGCTCCGAGTCCCTGAGGAGCCTGTGATCCAGAGGACATGGCCTCAGACAGCCAGTGTGACAGGCGCCTGGCCGACAGGGGAAGCCCTTTAGAAGGATCTGTGAAATCCACAAACAAGCGCTGAGAGCCGTGCGCGCGATGTAGCACGAGAGCGCGCGCACGGGGAAGAGGAGATGAGATTAAGTCCGCCTGAGACTCTGGATCTGAAGGAGCTCGTGATCTTATCCCAGGATATAATAATGTGTTTTTATTGTAAATTATTCATCTCAAACTGCAGACTGTCCCACATCAGACTCTCTTAGATGCCCCGTGTTCCCTTTTTTTTTTAACCAGATATTTCTTTAAAAAGGCAGAAATGTGAGCAATTTATTGGCTACCTGTCCAAACCAAATATTGACCAAATTTGACTGCTAAATCTGCGTAAACTCTGCTCTCCAGGCTGAATTTCAAGGAAAATAGCAGCGAACTATTACTAAGTAGGAAGAATCAGGAAGTAACTCGTTTTGGTGCATTATGATCTAATCAAGTTTCTCAGACGACTGAAATATTGAGGGGTCTAAAGGTGCTCGACACGCCTGATTTGTTTAAATGGTGCAGATTATTGTCAGAGCTTTGAATCTAGTGGTGGTGTCAGCAGGATTACGGGAACAGGGTTTCTTTGTATGAGAGTAAAAGGAATGCGCTCTTCGGTGGAGTTGAGTGGCTCTTAAAAGAGCCTTTTTGCTGTGGTGGAGGCGCAGAGTCTAAGCTCTCTCCCCGCG
>NC_051432.1:4459211-4507084 GCF_001649575.2 Kryptolebias marmoratus
TGAGCAACACTGCAGCCACACAAATAACAAGGAACCCAGTGCCTCCCATGGTTCCAGACTCTTACTGGAAGCCCACAAACCATCTGAGNCTTTAAAAGCCTGAATCTGCAGGTTTCACAGCTGTAGCTCATCTGCTTTGATTGGTTCTCTCTTCAGAAGTAATACAAGCTATAGCCAATTTGGGGGCAAACATTTTACAGAAAGAATCAGGATGTGAAAGTATTTAAATTATTATTTATTTATTTTTTTTAGAAAAACAAAGTTAATGAATAGAAAATAATCAAGATTACATACAAATAGGCACATAAATATTTTGATCCACACTTCATATCAGTAGGTGGCAGTAATGCACACTTTCAGTTTCTGGCAAAAATTCACAAGAAGAAGAATTTGGGGCAAAATGAAAATAAACAAGATTTGTAAATTTGTTAAAGAATTTCCTGGTCTTGACAAGTCCAAACTTTCTTGTTTTGTTTGTTTGTTTGTTTGTTTTTTAGCTGCTGATCTTTGTGCTAAAACGTATTGCTCCTAAATTTCATTTAAGTCAATCTCTTAATCTAATTTACCTACAATTCTGTTTTTGTCCCTCCATCTTTAAAAGATAACCTGTTTAAAACACAAATTTGGTTTTTTAAACTTTCTTTGCAAATAATAACCACAGGAAATACTTAACTTTCTTACACAATTGATCTGTTGCATTGTTAATATTATTTAACAAAGAATAAATTTAAAGAAACACAAAAGTGTTAGTCTCTGTTTTATTCTGTCATTTACCATTTTTCAATTAGTAAATGTGAATGGTAAATAGCAATAGCCAGGCTGCAGCTATGCTCATAAGAAAGTGGAGTTTCAGCATGTATCCATCAGTTTTTTGCTCTTATGGTTCTGAAGCTGTATGTTTATCAGTTTAAAGGACATGTTTGAAGATGTGGAGGGGCTAAACTCCTTTGTTGGTTCACAATTACCCTCTTCTATTTGCACTACCAAGTGACCAAAATCTAGCCTCATCTAACCTACCAAGTAGAGAGCCAAACATCATTTACAAAATAGTGTGAGCAGTGGTGATATAGAATGATAAAATAAACTTTCAGGATTCCTGGGACACTGTGTTGACCTTTGGAAATGGATTGCCTGTCAGGGCGGTAGTTCAGTGGAGCTGTTTTGTCACCACAAAGAAATGTCCCATCAGAAACAGTGATGCAGGTGAAACACCATCTTTTATTTGATTGTTACAGAACTGCTGAAATCAGAGATAAAATGGTGAATACAGCTTTTAATGTTGAAATAAATGTAAAATCTGGACTGTTCAAGGAAGGCTTCCTAGACTCTAAAAGATGTTTGTTCTTGTTGGCGGTGTGTGTTAACACACACACATATATGGAAAACAAGAGATAGGGTAATTTTCACCTCAAAAAAATGATCACCACCCCAAAGCAATGGCTCTAAAAGCCAAAAGTTGAGTTGTTTAGTGTGTTTTGCAGTAATCTGTGTGGACTTGTTCATTCTGATGGGTCATTTGTGTGTTTCTGCACTTCGTGACAAACTGTTTTAATGAAACCTTGTAAACATGCTTATATTGTAAACAGATTATTTAAAACAGGAATAGTTAAAACACGCTGATGGTAGCAGATTTATAGAAAAAAAATATTGCTCAGTCAGTGCTAACTGAATTAAACATTACACTATTTACCATTCAACTTATAAATAAGTTTATTATTTTTTCTCATTCTTTTTTTTTTTTTAAGTGTACCTAAACCAACTTGTGGTTAACTCTGAACAGAGTGGAGCTTTCCACACATTTAATACCAACACTTTTCATTTAGAAATGTGTCTGAACGAATGGGTCATGACCCACAAGCTCCATAAGTAAACAATACTGTTTTTTCTAATGCTGAACATGTTTTTCTGTTTCTTTACTTTATAAACATGGCTTGGGTTTCAACTTAAAAAAAGTTTTTTACTGAAGAACATGACCCGGAAATAAAATTTATCACTAAGCATCGAGAAAAGTATAATAAAAAACAGATCTGTAACTTCCCCTGAAATTGAATGTTCATAATCTGTGTTAGGGTTTTTACATTATCAGCCTTTGTGCTCATGTGGAACACTGCCTACGTGAGAGACCAAGGTCAGACGGTGGGCCGGCGGGCGCCACACCATCTGGCTCTCCCAAACAGTGATGTGTTATGTGTTTTTGCTATGATCAGAACTGGCCTTGGCCTGCTAAGATCAACCCCTTTTTTCTTATTATTTCTTCTTCCTTGAAATAAAGAGAAAGCCCAAGTGGAGGGGCAGAACTTCCTGGACAGCACGCCGTTAGGAGCTGTTGTGGAATCTCTCATCTTTGCGAAGGCCTTCACAAAAAGACAACGAGCCTCTCCGGTGTGATTTTTTATTAGCAGGTTAAATAAATGAAAACCCTGACAATCTGTTGTTAATGGGCCGACTATCCCGTACAGACATATTTTGTTATTATGTTTTTGAAAGTAGAAACCAGTAGAAAAGGTTAATAAAAGTGTTAGGTAGCAAAAATGTAAAATAAATTTTCCTTTCTACCACTTGGAGCAAAGTGACAAAACAATAAATAAACCAGGATTTCACAACTAATTTCATTGGTTTGTTTACTTGATTTATTAATTACAGGTTCTCTTTTATAAATTATTTATTTTCTTTACAACATTTACATGTTATAGATTGTGATACTTCACAGCAGAGGTTCTTCAGAGGTAGATTGCACTTTAGTCGTTATTTTAATAATTCACTGCTGATGTCCGTTCTAATCATTCTGCTGAGAGGGTCTGCTCGGCTCATGATGATAAACAGCAGCTTCTACTTTGCAGAAAGTCTCTGATGAATGTTTTGGTATCGCAGCAGCTCCTTGTCAGAAACAGATGGTTTGAAATTTTCCAGCGCTGCAGAAAAATCCTCGAGGGAGAGGAGGACAGGGGAGTCCTCTGAATCCAGACCTGAGGGAGAGGGATGGTTGGAGGTTACACTAAGGAGAGAAGATAAAACAAAGAACCTGCTGCTAAAGAGCTGAACAATTGTGATTACTGGTTACTGTGATAACTGGTGGTAGACATACATCCAATGATTATTTCCTGACAGTTTTGTTAAAATCTGTCCAGTGGTTCATGAGATATTTTGCTAACAGACAAAGTTGACTAAACAGTTGTTGGGAAATATTTAAACAAACTTCTTGTGCAAAATGGTAGCTCAGAATATGTGAAGGGGATCCGTTTCAGCTACAACCACCAAACCTTTGGTCAATATCTGTAAAATTGACTAAGTTATAGCAATTTTTGTTTTCATAAGGACAGTTAGCTATGACGGCCATCTTGAATCAGGGTGACTCTAAAAATTAATCAGTTGTAGATGTAAATCCAGTGATCATTTATAGCAAGTTTCATTAAAATACACTAGGTGGATTATTTTGTAATTGAGTTATTCAATGAATTGTTTCAGTTTTAATTCTTATTTAACATCATTTTCAGCCTAAAGTTCTCCTCCTACTGCAGCAGACATATTGTGTTTTTACCATTGTTGATGAAAGAGATTTTTCTCTTGATGGCAGCCGTCATGGCGTCTGAACAGAGAGCATACAGATCGGCGCCGGTCATATGAGTGGGGCAGTGGTCCACTATGTTCTGCAGTTTCACAGCAGGGTCCAACTTAAACCTGGAGAAAAAGTTAAACTTCTTTTTAACAATAAATTTCAAAGAAACACAAGGTTTTTTATTCTTGTAAATGTTCTCTTCAAAATCTATTTAAGGCTTCAAAATAACAAAAGCTTTTTAACTCTTATGCCTCATAAAGGAGATACAGTAGATAATGTCTGGATGTATTTTCTTCCATTCTGCTGTTTTGAAGTTTTGTTATTATTCTCTTTCAACATTCAAGGGTCTGTTCTCACTTTCTGAGGATGGCCTGGAGAACTTGCAGCTGAGAGACTCGATCCTCATTGATTCCAACGTAGACCAGCTTATCAAACCTGCCAAGGCAAAGTCCAGGAGCTGGAGATGTTCAGAAACATTAAATGTTCCAGTCAGGTTAGACAAAAATTATCTTCTGAAATCAGGACCAACAGTCAGACCAACCAAAACCACAAAAGGAGTCAGGGACAGCTGGTGAGGGTGTTCACTATAATCATGATATATTCATCATTTCACTGTGTTTAATTTAGTACACCAAGTTATTTATTTTTATCAATTAACAGTAAAATGAACAGTTTTGGTCTTTCTGATGTTCTTGCCTCCGATCCTATTTGTGGTGTTCATGGACAGGATCTCAAGGCGCAGTTGTGGTGAGTAGGCTGTCTAATTTGGGAAGTTCAGAGTTTTCTGTCTGGTTTTTGCAAACAAAGCGGCTCTCTTGTCTCCAGTCCATGACCTTCAGTATGCACTGGGGCAGTTTGCAGCTGGGATGAGAGTCAGCTCTTCGAAGTTGAAGCAATGG
The DNA here is from genome assembly GCF_001649575.2 of Kryptolebias marmoratus. NCBI lineage: Eukaryota > Metazoa > Chordata > Actinopteri > Cyprinodontiformes > Rivulidae > Kryptolebias > Kryptolebias marmoratus. The sequence continues at coordinate 4,463,667 of NC_051432.1, forward strand.
TTCTCAACTGGAAAAGGGTAAAATGCTCCTTTTGGGTTGGAAATGAGTCTCTGTGTTAAGAGGGAGAATTCAAGTATCTCAGAGTTTTGTTCATGAAAGATGGAAGGATAGATTAAAGGATTAGATCTTGTCTGTGTGGGAAAACAGACTATGTGGATTTGTGGTTTTGATACCATCGAAAATTTATTAATTTTCCAACCACCACAGGGGGAATTTTTCTTTCACTCTCACGGGAGAACTACTTTTTTGATGTCATGGATGTAAATTTGAGCCATTCACAAATTTATAATCTCGTCTCCATGGTAACAAGGAAACAATATCCTTTATGTGACGAGTGGTCTCGACTGCATACAGGCTCTCAGTATGCCTACCTTTCAGTGAAACTTTGAATAACAACAAAACTCATAAAACTGAGACTTGATAAAATATATCAATTATTCTTTGTTTATTCTTGTGTTTTGATGATATTGTTTCATGGTGTAAATGATTTGTTTTAAACTCTGGTGTGTGTCCCGTCTTGTTTCTGTTTTCAGTCCTGGGTTTTCCGTTTCATCTGCCAGCTTGATTTTTGTTTATTTAACAAATCCCTATGGAATTAAACTTGGCTGCACCATCCCACCTCAGTTATTACATCGCAGTAATGAGGGTCTTACTTTGAAGGAGCTGAGCCTAAAGACAAAGCTCTTGATTTACTAGTGTGTCTATGCTCCAACCCTCACCAAAGGTCATGAGGTGTGGTGTTTAACCAGAAGAACGAGATCCTGGATACAACTGACTTAGATGGGCTTCCTCCAAAGGATGACCAGGCTCAGCTTTAGAGATAGGATGAGGAACGCTGCCATCCCGGGGCAGCTTGGACTCCTTTTGATGGCCATCCTCCATCAGGTATCTAATCAGGATGCTTCCTGGGGGCCTCCCAACAAGAGGAGACCCTGGTGCTGATCCAGAACTCACTGGACAGATTATGCATCCTCTGGGAATGTCTATGAGGAGCTGGATAGTGTTGCTGGGGAGAGGGACATCTGGGTTTCCCTCCTGAACCTGTGGCCTCCACAACCCGACCATGGATAAGCAGCAGAAAATAGATGGAATGAATGAATGAATGAATGAATGAATGAATGAATGAATGAATGAATGGACAGCTTGGCTGGGGCTATTTTAAAGGGACATGTTGAAGCTATTTCTCTTAACTAAAATGTGAGAGTTATGCTGTTCAGTGAAGCCAGATCTCAGTAAAAACATGTTTCACAGAAACTAAAGTTATCTTTTTAAATATTCCTGCCTGTAGTTCCTAATGTGAGTCAGTGTAACATCCTCTGAAGTGACAGAAACATTACTGTGTGTTTGTGAGAGATTTCAGACCTGCCCGGCCTGAGCAGTGACTGGTCCAGCAGGTCAGGACGGTTGGTGGCTCCGATCACAAAAACCCCAGCAGACGAGTGCAGCATGTCGAGTTCAGCCAGCAGCTGAGACACAACTCTGTGCAGACAGATCCAGTTCAGTGTTTGGAACGCTGCCGAAGCGGAATACGGCAACTCGTGCAGTTAGAGATGAAGTAAGTGTGATTCACTATAAAGGACCAATAACACTGTACTAAATTTAGAAGACAACAAGGAGGTAATGTTAGAGAACTTTGGTTGTTCTGAAACACATGATACCAGCATCAGAACGTCTGGAGCTCCTGATAATTTGATCTGACCTGGAAGCAGGGCAGGGAAACACTCACCTGTCCATCACTCCTCCAGAGTCTCCACTGCGTCCCCTGTTGGGCGCCAGAGAGTCCAGTTCGTCAAAGAAGACGACGCAGGGAGCCGCTGAGCGCGCTCTGTGGAAGACTGCACAACATCCACATCAGTCCACTCATGGTGAAATAAAACTTTCACAATGATCAAAGTACAAGGAAGCAGGACTACACAAGGACAAGAAACTTAAAAGTCCACACAAATTATCCAAAGCACGATAAATAAAAGTTAGTTACAGTTAGTTCTTATTCCAGGAAAAGATTTAGTGACTAAACAATCTGACATGGGATAGGATTAGGATGAATAATTCGCCACGCTCACATTTCTTACTTTTACTGAACTTTAACTGCTTTCTATTAGAAAAGATTTAAAAAATAGGAAAAAGCCACAAACACATTTAAATTCAAATAAAGCAGAAGAATATAAACTGCGTCACAAACCTTCTCTGATGTTTTCTTCACTCTGACCCACATACATGTTGATGAGCTCTGGACCTTTGACACTGAAACCGAGGAGCAGGTAAGAGAACAATCACAATGCTAACAAAGCTTTAGCAATGAGGACAATCCAATATTAAACAGAACTCCAGATGCTGTAAAGTCGCACACCTTGTGGTGGGACCATTTCGTCAACACACACTTTTACGGTTCTTTTAAAATGACACAAACCCACCTGAGGAAGGTCATGGAGCACTCAGTGGCCACAGCTTTGGCCAGCAGAGTCTTCCCTGTCCCTGGTGGTCCGTACAGCAGGACTCCAGTCCGGTTCAGACCCAAAGACAGGAGCTCAGGACGCTGCAGAGGCAGCTGAACCGTGTCCAGGATCTCTTTCTTCACATTCTCCAAACCTCCCACGTCCTCCCAGCGCACATTAGGGATCTGCTCACACAGGGTTAACCAAGAGCTGAGTTGGTTACATTCAGCTCAGGAGACAACAGCTAAACCCAAAGAGAATGTTTCCGAAGAGTGCAGCTACTGCTTGAAATCCCAACATACACCAACTTTCTTCTCTAAAGCCCAATAGTGCTGAAGGATTTACTGCTTTAGTGATCAAAGCCAAAACAAAGTGCTTTGATGAATAAACTATAAAGGAAATGTAAAAAGAACCAAGATTAAAAAAAAAAAAAACAGTCAAAGCAGCTGCCAGTAGTTTATTAGGGTCACCATGGTAACCACACACCTGTGTCTCTCATTTTGTGTCAGCACTCTTATTAAGACAGGCAGACAAAAACACAGAGAAGACAAGCAATCTCAAACAGTCACTGTGTGAAACAAAAAGTCTGAACTGAAAGTAGAAGGAGCATCTGGTCGTCACAAGTTTTACACCTCTACAGGGTTTTATAGAGGCCGTATGACAAGCTTTGAAGAGCCAATGAGAGCTTGAATGTGCGACTCTGCACTCAAGGGGAGAATCTGAGAGAAAACCATAATTCCTGTAGCAGAGAGAGAGTCACAGTGGGTGAAAGAGGACAACAGGGACCTACGTTTTGTGGTGGAAACTACAAAAAGTGTCAGGTTTGAGGGAGTAAAAAGAGTTTGCAAAAATTTTGGAATATTTAGATAGCTCAAAAGTTAGTGTGTGACATCACCATGCTCCAAGCTGAACCTTTCATGGTAAAATCTCAATAAAACTTAAAACTTCAATTGTGTAAAATTAATGAAAGACAGCAAAATCCCTGTTCGGTCATGTAAAGTCCAACTTTCTGTTGGACCTGTTTAAACTTTAAATGAAGTTTCTACTCCAAGTTTCTTAATCAGGTTGCCAAAATCCCATTATATGATAACCCCCCCCCCCCACACACACACACACACACACACACACACACATCTCTTTTTTTTTAATTTGACGGGGTTGTCTTTGCTACAGGAAGAAGTAAGAAAGATGCTTCCATGTTTATACACTGGCACCCTCTACTGACTGACTGCATCTCACTCATTCAACCAAAACATACAGGACAGTGGCTCTTGTGGACCAGAGTTGGGAACCGCTGCTTTAAAGGCATGTTATGAGGCTTGTGTGTCACCTTTGGGGCCCCGATGGCTTTAGAGTGGATGTCCTGCAGGGTCTCCAGGGCGCAGATGAAGTCCTGGTTCAGGATGGTCACTCCGCTGGAACACAGATCCTCCTGGCGCTGGCCACCACTGCACAAACAACACAACTCTGAGACCAGCCATTGAGCTGAAGTACATTCTGGGCTGCTCATAAATAAGATAGAAAACACATCTTTTGAGTTTCTGAAAGTTGTGGCTGCTCCATTGCCTGAGTGACAGGAAAGTGCTGACCATCTACAACATCTGTCTTACAAGTATGTGACAAATGCCACGTATTAAACATGGAGACTTTTCAGACAGTAATTATTAGCACCAATAAATCTGATTTGTCCAGCCCTGCTTTATTCAATTACAAAGCTTTTACAAGTCCTGGTATTTCCTGTCTACTTAAAGCTTAGAGACTGTACTGTCATTTCCCCTTTATCTGTCCCTCTGAGGTTCCTTTGACGTTTATTGTGAAAACTGCTTTGAGTCAGATTTTTGACTTGGTCCTACAGTGTGCAGCCTTTATTAAAATACACTTGGGCTCAAACCTTTCTACACATGCATGATTACAGGCTGTATCTATCAAACAGAGAAGAGGTTTAAAAATGGCTCTTGTTCAGGTTTAGAGTCTCACCAGGTTTGAATCAGCCTCCTGCAGGCAGATCTGCCAGCTTCAACTATCAGCACTTTCAGATCCCCCAACACAAAGCCCTGAGGAGGAAACGAGAAGGAAAAAACTGAAAAAAGGTCTCCAGGATTAACTCATCATCAGATGTTGCTGCAGACACCGTCAACAAACTGAATAAAAAACTGTAGATGTAATAAAAGCTAGAAGAAGCTCTCTGATGTTTAGGAGTGGTCTGATTTCTGCCATTGGTCAAATGTGATAATTAAATGTATTTTACTTTATTTTTTTAAGGTTTGGGGATAGATAAGTTCAAATTAAATTTTTAGTGTGTCATGGCATTGTATCCGACACACTGGATATTTCATTTAGCTTTCATTGGTCGACTTCAAAATGGCCTCCATGGTCACCACCCATCTTGAATAGTTTCCCCCCTCCCATATACTAATGTGCCACAAACAGGAAGTTAATATCACCAACCATTCCCATTTTGTTCAGGTGTACCAATTTCAATGGCCCACCCTGTACTTTTATCATTTAAAAGTATATCGATCATATTTAATTTTAAAAAATCACTAATGCAGCAGACTGCTGGGGATAGGCACCAGCTCCCTGCGACCCGAAATGGAGAAGTGAGAAGCGATGGATGGATGGATGGATGGATGGATGGATGGATGGATGGATGGACTAATGCAGCATAGTTGTTCATTTTTTTTTTTTTACAATTACTTCATCACGTATTGCTACTGTACCCCAACTGCTAAATGAGAAAATTGTTTAAAATTTATTTTTAGACTGACCTCTTTAGGATAAAAATTATAACTGTATATATTTATTACACCTAAATGCTTTATAATGTGTTAGCCGATTTAATTACAGTACTGGTCAGCATTTTATTAAGCATTGGAACATCCAGTCCTACAACAAAAACAGGCTCTAAGGACTAAACCTCTTGAAGTTCTCATCACAATAAATAAATAAATAACTAAAGTGAAGATGACAGCATACTGCAGTGAGTTTAGAGAGTCTCTCCAGGTTGACGTCCCTCCCCAGATGAAGCTCCTGACTCAGGCTGACCAACATGGAGCGCCGCTGCTCCTCTGTGGGACTCCCCAGCTCCACCTGGTGGACAAACGCCCCCATGACTCCAGCTGAGAGATCATGAGCTTTGCAGACCGTTGCCACCACGGCCACACTGTGGCACACAAAGGAGGAAGGTTACAGTTCATCTACTCAGCCTAAAGTCTGCCAGCTTCATTACAAACGCAGCGGTTCACTGAGAATGTACAAGTTAACTTGATACATGTGATGTTTAACTCATCACCTGGATGCCAAGAGAAGGAACCCAGCTGTGTAACCGTTCATCTGGTACAAAAGAAATCTCTGTGCAAGACTAACATTGTCATATAAAATCTATATTAGAGGTTTTACTTTCTTAAAAGTCTTTCCAGGAAATGGGTCAGCAAATGAACCGTCAGCTAGGACTGTGTACAGGGCAACCGTTACATTATTTAACACGTAACACTGTTTTTATCTGCTGTTCCTGTTTGAATAAACATAAACTGAATCAGAGGTTTTCTGAGCAGGTCAGAGTTCATCCCCACACAGAAGCTCAGTCTCAGGTACATCTGGAAGTAAGACAGCTTATTAGTTTGAAATTCTTTATATTTAATTGCCTGCCATCAAACGGCAAGCGGACGATTATGTTTTTGCCTGTCTAAGTGTGTGTGTGTGTGTGTGTGTATGAGACTCGTGCTGACAAAATGATTAGGAAAGTGAACAGTCTGCAGTGCAAAATAGATGAAAATACTGATTTTTGCCATAATTGAGATTTGCGTAAAAACAAGTCCATAAAGACACTATCAAGCAATCCTAGTAGCTGAAATAACATTTAACCTTCCTAATCTAGCTTAAAATCAAAGTTTTCTAACAGGTATGTCTTCAGAAATAATCCTTTAATTTAATCAGTCTTTAATTTCTTTTGAAACTGACCACTTTTATCTGCCGGGAAATCCCTTCATATAATGACAGGCACAGTTATGAAGCTTACATATTCCCCTTTTTTAACATAGGGCTGGAATTCCCGATGACATAAATTTAGACCAAAATAAATTCAAGTTTTTCAAACGAGCCAGGTGATAAATCACCAAACTCAACAAAGCTGAAACTTTTTAGATGGAGAATTAGATGGACAATTTTCCCAGGCTTTTATCTCTTGATTTTGTTCCGTTTCTTCTGGTGGTTTTTGTGTCTGGTATGGTTTTTAAGGTTGGTTTTAATTTTTTATTGTTTTTATTATTGTACAGCACTTTGTGATTTTGTCTTTGAAAAGCGCTTTATAAATAAACTTTACTTACTTTACTTACTAGAATTTGAAAGTAACGCAGTGTTGAAAAACTCCTCGTTGTGACTCATTTTGCCAGCAAAGGTCACATATTATATCCTAAATCATTGGACAATTTTTATTGAAACTTGCAGAAAGAAATCACTGGATGTACACCTACAACTGAATTATTTTTGGAGCCAATCCAGTTCAAGATGGCAACTCAAAAGACTTTAACTAAGTCAGTTTTACAGATTTTGAGCTAAAATTTGGTGTGGTAGTAGCTGAGACTCAACCACAACAAATTGGAGTCAACTATCTGCTAGCAAAATATCTCATCTGCCACAGCAAATCAACATTAGCCAACACAAGAAATGTCTATAACTCAGTAAATTATACAAATGCTGAGCTAAAGTTTGATTTCTCATTAGATTTATGGTGGGCGAGTAGGAGGCGGCTCACGGACCTGGCGGGGACACTGCTGAGCAGTTGGCACAGCACCGCCTGGACTCTGCTGTTGTCTTCAGGGGCCCCTCGGGCTCTGAGCAGGAGCTGCAGGTTTCTGAGCAGCAGGATACAGGGCTGCAGGGCGTCTGCCCGCTGAAACACCGACGTCAGCTTCGCTTCAGAGGCTGCGGGAGTGTCTGCACACACGGTCACGCAGTCCACCTACACACAAAACAGCAAGAGGCAACATGACTGCTGAAACCTGCAGCTGAACACACAACATCTAGCTGTATTCATCTTATTATTTTAATGATTGCAGTTGCACCTTCAGCAAGTGGAGGTTCAGTCTGCGACTCGCCGCTCTGACCACAGTCGTCTTTCCACTGCCTGCAGGACCGTGGAGGAGGACCGTGCAGCCAGACAGAGAGCTTCTATAATCAGACACAACACAATCAAAGTCTGAACCTGTGGAAAACCTGGTAAAAAGGCCAAAGTGTAATTCTACAGCACAATTAAAAACATTGAGACATCCTTACAAACATCAGCCTGTTAAGATGCAGGTTCTTTAAAGGACAGTTCAGGGTTAACATTAAAGCTAACTGCCTTAGCATTTAGAGGATTCAAACTGTTCCTATTAAACACTTCTGGGTTATTTCACAATGAAAACAATTAACCTTACAGGGTGTTGCATTTCAGATAACTTATACATAAATGCCAGGACCCAAAGTTTACAATAAGAAAGCTGTGTTCCACTGCAATGAGCCGCGTGATTATCCTCACAGATAAGATCAATATTATTCACTCCACCTGTCCTTAGTTTTTGCATCGTGGCTAAATGGTGAGTAGTTTTCCTCCTTCTTGTTATAGAGCTTAGCAGAAATATGGGTTACCTGTGCTGCAGGTGAGGCAGGATGCTGCTGCTGATGAGGTCTACGGTCTTGGTGAGGCCTGGAGGAGACAGACTGCTCCACAAAGACCCTTCCTCCGCAGAGAAGGGCACAGGGCTGTTGGTCGATGCTTCCTGAGAAGACAGTAACATCAAATAATTCTGCTCACTGACACTAAAGCTGTATGACTGATCAAATCAAGACCGCAACACTGGCATACAGTTTTCATTCTGCTGTGTTTAAGAGGTGGCTGCAAAAAAAAAACACCACATGGAAGCAAATGAGACATTTGCAGAGCTACAAATGTTTTTCTTTTTTTACCAGAACCACATAATGATCCTGACAGCCAACATGAAGTCAGAGGGAAAGCTCACCGAGTAAAGAGAGGTGTGTGTTCGATCGGCCAGGTGAGCTCCCCCTCCTTCCCTCTCTGCAGCAGACGGACACACCTTCTGCACTCTGAAGTACAACACTGGGCACCTGGCAGAGGTCAAAGGTCACGGACTCATCACTTACAGGTGGCGACAATTAATGACAGAGAAATAATCATTTAGTCTCTTCAACTGCAATAAAACATCACCAAAGAAATACTTTCAAATAGTTTAAGGATTTAAAAAAAGATATGAATAACCGATGGACTGAAAATAAAGCGGAGTGCTGTGTTTATATGGACTGATGTGTGGTACCTGTGGATCCCCTCAGAGTTGTTTTCAAGCAGGTCTGGATGGTGTTCAGCTGGTACAGTCAGGATGTCTCCCTGTGAAACCACCCTGCAGAACATCAGAACAAACTGGTTAGACTGGGGAAACTCTTCTTACGTGCATGAGTTAAATCCGACCTGAGTTTATCATCCGTTATAGTATTTTAGTCAGAAACTGACGTGTTAAAACAGGTGAAAACTTCACTTGAGGTGCTTCTTTTCTTTTCTTTTTTAATCACTTTTCATGCAAACAAAAAAAAAGTTGCAATTCCTGGACTGACAGGTGTGAGATCACTCTGATTCAGAGAGCGTCAGCTGACCTCGGTGTACTGAAATGCTCAGCCAGCAGATTGTCGTAGCAGCCGAGGTTGCTGTACAGCGGAGAGGCGATCGGCTGGATGTGCAGCTCGCTGGCGAATGGTGGAGATGCTGAGCGGCAGAAACTGTCTGAACGACAGCAGTCAGGGTCTGGAGGAGATGGTTTCCACCTCTGATATAAAACGAAAAGAAGCATCAAAGACATGAAACTTGGACAGAATAAAAGTAGTGTCTTACGTTTGGCAAAAATCACTGTGTTGTTGTCCAATTAAAAATATCACTGTGATTGTGAAAGAAAAAAGGACAAAGGTCAATGAAATAATTTTGAACTGACAAAAGTAATAATAATAAATAAAACTACTCAAAATTAGTCATTGATTATGAATTTTGGGTCAACAGAACTATTTAAAAAAGTAAACAAATAAAACTGGCCTTGACAAAAAGGATGGCAGCCCTAGAAAAGATTGAAAATAATGCAACCGTAGGGACAGTCATTAGTCATTCTGCCTAAAGAGTTAAAAATAGCTGCTCTAATGCTCAGAGACAAACAGCAAACGTGTTCACCTGGATGTTTCTATTCTACCAAGAAGATCCAGAGTCAATAAAAAGCTGTGTCCACAGTCGTCTCATGCTTGACTGAAAGTCGCTCATACAGTTCCCCACTAAAGACAAACACTCGAAATGGTAGAGGGTCTTTAGTCCGTCGTGAAATGTTCAGAGTGCAGAAATGCATTAAGCAGATAACGGAGTAGATATGATCAGCAAAGTTAGAGCTGAGTCACGAACTAACTAAAACTATTTGACTTTTTTGTTGTTTTGATAAATAAGATGGCATAAAAACAAAAATTGTAAAGATTTTTTTTTATAAAAAAGCAGAGAAGCCACAAACCTCCTCTGTCGGTTATAACACTTCATAAATTCTGTATGTCAGGGCGTTGGACAGTCAGAGTGTAAACGTGCCGCGAGAAGAACTGGAGAAATATGATGTTCGCTTTCCTCAAATTATATTACAGACAAAATGATAAGTACACTAACTGAACACAAGAGCAATGATTGGTTTCAATTATTGAGAGTAATAGGTGTTCTTTTAGCTCCTAGAGATACTAAGACAACCTAGTTGATTAAATAATTACATTTTAATCAACAATCAAGCTTTTCTGTTCAATTCAGGCCACTTTTTGGTTTGGATTATGGCATAAATGCTATGTTTCATCTTTGTACAGCAAACATAATTAAATACCTTCTTTATGTTATTAGACTTTCTTTTTATCCATCAGTTAAAAACTAAATTCACCCACACTGGTGCTGCTCATACAGTGAATGTCAGCAGAAATTACATTAAATCAAAAAATATTTCTTATCTTAAAATGATAAGATTTTTAAACCACAGAAGAATGAGGTGGAATGTGAAGAATTTGCTGCTAATTTTACTCAACAGTATTGACAGAAAACCAGAGATAAAAACCATGAATTAACTCAATGACTTTAGAAGAGAACATCTCTTCCTTTACGAGTCTTTCCGAAAGCATTGCTTACCAGAACTTGGTGTTAAATGCTTTTAAGAGAAACAACATGTGAGAACTTCACAAAATAACAAACTTTGGATGATATTTGCTGGACTGAAGAACTTTAACAAAGCTTTTATGCCCCTTTCACACAAACCCTAAAGGTCCCGGCTCCACTCTACTCGGCTCGCTTTGCGAGCGTTCACATCTGCATTTTTTCGCACTCGGTCCCTGCTTCTTTGGTCCCTGCTTCGGAGTCGGGCCAGCAGGGCCGGTCCTGCTTCGTGGGTGACGCAAGCTTAGCTCCTGTTCACTCATTGGTTGTGGGTGTGGCCAGATGCAAGCATATAGAGCGAAGGTAGGAATATAAACAACAGCGTTAGCTTACCCTGCAACGTTTATGCCGTCTGTCCCCCAGCTGAAGGCGCTGTAAAGCCTGAAATCTCCGGCGGATAACAGCTGTCCTACTCTGCGTAACAATCGCAGCATCCAGAGCATTTCTTCCCCTGAGCCTCTCTTCCTGAAGTCTCATGAGAATCCCCATAAGTTTAAAAAACAGCAACAACACAGGGCCAACGTTGTCCATAGCACTTTCCTTGTTTACACAACTTATACAAAAGTTTCGGTAGCGCACCCAATCCACCCCCCCACCCAACGCCGCGGCCCCGCCCCCCGCAACACGAGGAGGCGTTCCTCTGCTACCGACCAAACTGGCCGGTGTAAACATAAAGCATTCTTTATCGAGCCGAGCCGAGTAGAGCCAGACTTCTGAATTAGGGGCCGTGTGAAAGAGGCATTAGTGTTACTTTAATGCCTAATTGAAGTAATTTTGTGTCTTTTTGATAAATAACTGACATCTCAACATCACTTCGTGGCGGCAGGGGTTCAGGAGGTAAGGGTTCGTCCTGTAACCGGAGAACTGCTGGTTCAAGCCCCCACTCCGTCAGTTTCAGCCGTTGTGTCTTTGGGCAACACACTTCACTGGTGGTGGTCAGAGGGCTCGGTGGTGCAGGTGTGATGGCAGCCTCACCTCTGTCAGTCTGCCCCAGGGCAGCTGTGGCTACAGTGTAGCTTACCGCTATACAAGTGCAAGCCATTTACCATTTCTTCTGCTACTTTGCCCCAATCACTCATCAAATCCTTTATTATAATCTAGTGTCTAATAAAAGCACCATAAAGGGTTTGAAGAGTATGTACAAGTGTATCTGGTGTGCTGTTTAAAGTGTGTTCAGAATGATCAAAGCACCTTCATCCTCAGTGTGCACGTCTTCATGGGAATCATTTCTCCTTCAGTCATGTTGAACCACAGGGTTGCTGATATAAAACCCACATCATCATGGATCTGCAGATCTTGACTGAGAGTGAGATCCACCACCACCACAGAGACCAGCCGCTCCCTGCAGAGGCACACCCTGACATCAAGCTCCCCTGTGGGCGCTCTGTAGGACCCTCCTGGGCTCGACAATGTCACCCACTCATGGTTGAACAGCCCCAGCTTCAGAAGCTGCTGTTTGCTCACAAACACACAGCTGTCCACATCCACAGCTGCTTCCTGTTGACCTTTGACTCCGTGCCAGCGCTGAGTGTCCACCACATGGACATCCAACCTACACTCCAGCGCCTGCAGGACGTCCAGCAGACTTGAACCCAACAGCCTCCGAGTATCAAGCAGAGATCGGGTACCGCTGAGGCTGTCAGCATAATGAGCAAAGTCCGAAACACAAAGGCTGAGGGGTCTGCAGGGAAAGGAAGGGGCTGGGGGGTCCGCTGATTCCCAGCAGTCAGTCAGAATCAGAGAGGTACTGGCTGTGATCCTCCCCTGAGTGACGGGACTGCACTCCAACACCAGAAGGTCCAGTAAGTGCTGCTGCACCTAACCACACAGAGAGGAGGAAACACTTCAGCTGAGGAAACTGCACCGAACTGGGTACAGTTCTTCACATGTAAATATATCCTGATCTGCTTCACTTTTGTGATCATACAAGATTGAAAATTAACATTTACAAGGACAAAAAATAAATTATAATAAACCACAACCTCCTGGGCCTCACCTGTCGCTGGTCCTGTTCAAGCAGCGGGTGTTGGGGCAGCAGCAGCGGGTCTCCCTGCCGGGCGAGCACCACCTGTCCCGAGCGGCAGAGCTCCAGCAGCCCGCCGGTGAACTGCTCCGTTCCGGCCCAGCGAAGGCTCTGCCTGCTGCGGGCTCCTAGCACCACTCGGTCCAGGCTGACCGCTTCCAGAGGCCTGACAGTGCCGGTGCTTCTGAGTCGCTGAAGCCGGTGGTGCCGCAGGAAGTACCTGCTGGCGAATAGCCGGAGGGGGCGGTCAGACTCGCCGTTGGGGGAGTTTCCTCCACCGCAGCTCGATATCTCCGCCTCGGTGGTTGGGTGGACGCGAAGCAAAATGCCCGTCCTGTTACAAACCTGAGGCCGCTGCGGGATAAAGAGGACGGTCGGTGTGTCCGAGTCATGTTGCAAAACCGAATCCAGGTGAGGTTTTAATATTAATACATCCAGGAGACTGAGGCGAGACGGAACACTCTCCAAACAACACAACTCTACCTGGACCGCCGCCATGTTTGTTTGGTCTTCTTCGAAGCAGCGGTTGTTTCCAGAGAATCGGTGGCGCCATCCTGTGGACAACCAGATAAACAACAAGACGGACAAGCCCAGCATTTGTTCCTCTTAGGTCAAAATGAAACTAAATATTACTTCATATGAACGTACTACACGAACAATATTTAAAAATTCGATATTAAATATAAAAAGCAAGATGTTCTTTTTCTAGGACTTCAAAGAAACATTTATTGCTGATTATGGAAACCTAAATTGACATAAATGTTTTGTTTGAGTAGAATATGAACGTTTTCGAGCACAGAGGTGGAAACAATTTGCTTTGTAGTTGTTTTTCAACTAAGGGTACAGGATGACTTCCAGCGTTAAGGAGCCAAGGGATAAAGCCATGTACCATACAATCTCGAACAAGAGCTTTCTTCCCTCAACCAGAACACTAAAAAGGGGTTGTGGATGGGTCTTCCTGCATGACAGTGACCCAAAACATACTACCATTAGGGTCACGGAGTGGCCTACCAAGTCTCCAGAACTCAGACCTATAAAAAGAAATCTGTGGAGGGAGCTGAAGCTTCAAGCTTCCAGAAGGTAACCACGAAACCTGAAGGATTAAGAGAGTTTCTGTAAAGAAGTGGGTCCAAATCCCTCCTTAGATGTGTTCAGTGTTATTTATAATCGAGATAGGAAGGGCTGAAGCTGATTCACTGCTGATGCACTTTTGAGTTGTCGGTGTAGGTAAGTAGTCTCAAATGGTCTGTGTGTTAAAGACAGAGAGCCAGCATGGCGGCACAAAGCCTTAACAATCAGCAAGAGAATCATTTTGCATTCACACCCAGCAGCTCGACTTGTATTTGCTCATTGTTTATTTGTGGACGGCCAGACAAGGATTCTGATAAGTTTAACTGCCTTTTTAGATTTTTAAAAACAGTGTTATGAGCAAAATGTCTAATGCACATTTGATCTTTAAAACTATAAGTCAACACCACACATCCTTTGATTCCATGACACTGTTAAACAATGAGCAAACAAACACTGGTGGGAGACTTGGCTGGTTATCATCCACTGCCAAAAAGTGAAAGGTGTTTGATGATGTTTTTGCTCCTGTCTGTGTTTGTCTGTCAGTTTAACAAAGCAATTCAGAAACAACTAGATGGACTTTATTTGAACTTGCAGAAAGTAATGATTAGATGTACAACTGATTTACTTTTGGAGCCAATTCAATCCAAGATGGGCACTACAGCCAACTGACCATTAAAAAACGGCTATAACTCAGCCAGTTTTACAGATATTGTGCTAAGTTTTGGTGTGGTAGTAGCCGAGTCATTCCAGACACAATTAGTGCTAACAGATCGCACATTACTTTCAAGGTTGGACTAAAACAACTATAACACAAGATGTTCTTATTTTAAAACTCTGGCATTAATAGCAGTGGGTGATATGTTATCCTTAATATGAATTGTTTGTCTGAACAGCTAAGAGTGGCTTGAAGAGGGGAACATATTTACAGCCATACAGAGGAACTGTAGAGTGTAACGGGTTGTAATGTTTTATGCAGCTTTTAATCTTCTAGATTCAATCAAATAAAACAGAGCACAAAGCTACATCTAAACCTTTGACATGCTCCATGTAGAGCTTTGTGTAGAAATTCTGACTTCAATTAATACAGATTCTATTGGACCCAGGTAAGTTCGGGCATTTAGAAAACAAGACAAGACAAGACACTCGTCGATATGACCAAAACTTTACTTCACAGCTCAGTGCCCAGCAGCTCTGGACAAACAAGACAGGCTTCAACAATCAGCACACTTCTGCACCAAATCTAAGCAGGTAGGACTTCCTGTCATGGTTAACCCTGTTTTTCTCATGCGCTAAAAAACAGGCATAGTGCCAACACAATGGCAGAGATGGTTAAAGACTTAGTTTACACTTTGCTTTGCAAGATAAAAAATAAAGATGTCTTTATGGGAAATGATTCTATTATGTACAATTCAGAGCGTAAACAAAATAAAACACTCAGAAAAATAAAAGGATTAAAGCATGCCCATTGTTAAACCATGACGAGGAGGCGAGTGGCTGAGCGATTCGTTTTGTGTCCATTTCTCTTTCCTTTATTCAAAGCCATAATAAGTACAGGCTAAAGCTAGGAACAGTTTATCATGTCAGCATAATTGGGCATTCAAACCAGTCCAATTTCATTTATTCATGGACAAAAATTTGGGAACAACTATATTAACTTCTTTAATATTGTTCTCCCTCTACAAATTAAATGCATTTGTGATTTAGCATACCATGCAATGTGAACCAAGCAGATTATTGTTGATGAAGACTAGTACAGTTGTGGGAAGATTGGGTGTTGGGTGATGATATCTGAAAATGGACTTTTTAGGGGGCCATAACTCTCAGCTCAAGGAAAAAGTTAAATTAGGGACTGATTAGGGAACATATCCGTAGCACCGTGGCAGCAACACTCCTGAACAACAGTCAGTCAAGATTACTGGAAGCCCATAATTACAGTTCAGTTAGCTGTCCTTGGAAAAATACAATGTCTGTATACATTAAATGAATTGCCGGAGGTCATTTTAACACACAGTCTATTATGAATCAGGTGAAAACCTTTGAGGCGTAGCGTAAAGACTGATTATACACCAGCAGGTCTCAAACATGAGTCTCTTTGTATTATCTAGCAGGGACCACCTTCTCCTTGGTATGGGGTTTCCCCTTAGCCACAGTGGCTGCTTTTGGCCTGGTCTTGGCAGGCATGGAGGCGGAGGAGGACTGCACAGTGGCTTCCTGCGAGGCGCTGCGCCGCATGGTTGTTGTAGTCCTGGGTGGTAGCATGGGGACAGTAGGAGCTCGAACTGAGAGGGGCTGCCTGGACGGGCAGGCCCTTTGAGGGGAGGGGCTGTCAGTCCTGCAGTGAGTGGAGCTCAGGCTGCGGCGCGTTCCGAGCAGGACGCGTAGGGGCATTCGAGGACTGCCAGGCAGAGCGGAGACAGCTGATGGACGAGGACATGAGGAGGAGGATCGGGATGAGACAGGCTTGGATTTCCGTTGGCAGCTTAGGCCAGTTTTCTGACTTCTGTGGACAAAAAAGCATATTAAGGGTGTTACTTCGTCAAAGAAATTAACAGAAGAGACAGTTTTAAAGGTACATTCTGTGAACATTAAAAAAAAGAAACTGTGGCATACCCATTAATGAGGGTTGATGCTCCTTTGGTACTGTTTGGATCTGGCAAGGAGAGAGGAGAAGCAGCAGTAGCCGCCACCCCAGAAGGTCTTTTGATGGGAGTGACAGGTCTGGGAATCTTGCTCCTGCACTCTTTGGAGCCCTGCTCTTCAGTTGGTTTGAGACGGGAGCTCCTCCTTGACTCGTCCGAGGTATGCATGTCCTCCTCTGAGCCCGTGGTGGATAATGTTTCTGAAGCCCTCCAACGCTCATCATCTCCAGAGGACAACGATGACGACGTGCCAGACAGCATCCTCCTCCTCATCCAGCGACCCTGTTGCTTCTGGACCAGCAAGCGTGCCAAGTCAAGCTGCCTGGCCCGCTGCTGAAGCCGAGCTCGAGCTGACAGGGAAGAAGACTGTTCTGACCCCGAGTCCTCACTGATAAGTATGGGAATTCTGCTTCGCACTTTGGGCTTAATGGCAGCTGGTAATTCTGCTCCAGCAATCTGAAGCTTCAAAGCTTCATCACTGGATGACAGCTGTTTCTCAAGTTCTTGTGACAAGTCTTTATGATCATGAACTGGTAAGGAGTCCTTAAGAACAGGCTCCAAAGACAGGGCCAGGACACCTGATGGGCCATTTTCAGTTTTTAACTGTTTGTCATCAGCTGAGGTTTGGTCTGGCTCCTCCAGAGTCTGTTTTGTCAGTGGTGCTTCCTCATTTTCATGGTTTTCAACCTCTATGGACAGTTCCTTTGTCACAGTAAAGGCCTCCCTGTCACTCTCCTTTATAGAGTGACCATTGGAAGACATAACATTGAGGTGTGATGTCTCTGCAATATGAATGAAAGTGCGCTCAACTTTGGTGAATGGTGGTGATGCAGGAGCAATGGGAGTCGAGGGTCTCAACTCTGACCTTAAAGCCGGCGACAAGCGGCCAGTTTCAGTTGGTTCAACCTGAATCCCCTCCCCAACCACAAGGCGGTCAGTACGGGAGGTTGGCGCAGAGGGCGTTGCCAGCTCACCCTCAAGAGCATGATCCCCACCAGAGGGAGACTTGCGAGTGTCTCCAGGTGAGAACAGAACAAGGGTTTTGGATGCGTCCTCCAGGTCAGGATCAGCATCAGCAGCTGAGGCGTGCTCCTTCTGGCCCCTCTGGTCCTCCGCCATGAGGGTTGAAGGCGCAGCATCTTGGCTCCGTTCGGTACTTTTCTGACTAGCTTCGCTGTTGGACTCACTCTTTGTAACATCGTCGTCTTTTGGCCCAGGAGGTTCTGGGACCTCTTCATCTGGTGTGGCAAAGCTCCGACGCTGTGGCAAGGTGCCAGTCAGCATCACAGTGCGGAAGTCGGCCCTCTTGGCCTGCAGCTGAGGAAGAATATGGAAATGCTCCATCTCATCACTCTGGGCCTTTGTTCGATAATCTGGAGAGGACGGTGATGTGGTTCGTTGCTCCGGAGGTGACAACACCTGAAAACAATGCAATGACACTTTATTACTACGAAGTCAATAAAAAAAGACATGCAGCTTTGAAGAAAATTAATTTCTCAAAGAAATGTTAATAAGGAAGCTACTCAATCAACATAATATCAAAATGCACAAACTCACTTTAAGTTAGATATATCAGAAAAGGAGAGGAATGAAATGTGATAAACACATGAAATAATCACAAACATTTTTAGAAAAAAATCTATTAAAAAGTACTTTATTAAAAAAAAGATTTAGTAAGATTTGCTACTAAATCTTCCATTCTATTGATACTTTTTTTTCTATAATGTATAACCTTGTTTAGCACAAAATTCATATTATAGACACTAAAGGCACAGTCTGAAACAACTGTTTTGAGAATTAAAACTGTAATATTCTCCTAGCAGAATACATTTAAGGAGGCTTTTGATCATGATTTTTATTCAAGAAATAATATTGTGTTTTAGGACGTAATCACAGCGTTATGGATGTCAGTGACCTTAAAAAATCAGTCATCTCTTATTATTACTATGAAACACAATAACTGTCTGTGTTTGATTTTTTTGTCTGTCAGCAAAATCTCTCATTAACCACTGGTTGGGTTTTAATAAAACTCTACAAAAGTATTTACTGGATGTTCCTCTACAACTGATTGGAGTCAACCTGATTCAAGATGGCTGCCACAGCTAATCAGCATCAGCAAATATAAACATGTCTATAACTGAATTTTAAAACTCAATTTTAAATTGAGCAAATATATAGTGTGGTTGTAGCTCAAAGTGATTCCCAACACATGCTCTGAGCACAAATCACAAAATCTTTTTTTTTTTTTTGATATGCAAGGTAGTAGGCAAAAAGCAATCCTTCAAAGAATGCTTAAAAAAAAAAGATTGTTGTTGGACTTTGGCTGCGTTTTCATTCTTTGTATGTGTTTGTGTCTGCCTACAAAATAACAAAAGTGGACAAGTGGAGTCCAAAATAAAAATAATTAAAGCATTAACAAAACCCCTCTTCAGCAGACGAACTGAAATATGTTTAATTAAGTAAATAAATACCGGTAAATAAAATCCAGCCATCATCCTTCAAGTGATCTTCTAATGTATGTCATAGCTGTTTGAGAAGGACCTTGTTGGTGATAAACTGTGTTACCTTTGGTATTTTTTTTTACAGAGTTTTACCACAAGTTAGTTGTGGCAGCCATCTTGAGTTGGGCTGACTGCATGAGTTAATCCCTTCTAGTACGTCCAATCATTACTGTCTGATAGTTTCATAAAAAGCTGTCCAGTAGGTCATGAAATATTTTGCTGACAGAGAGTCAGCCATACAAACACAGGGAATCATACGATCGCCCAACTTTCACCGCAGCAGGTGATCAGAATGGTCAGGTAACGGACAAAAAAAAAGTGTAAAAGGAGCCAAAGTCTAAAATAAACGTTTGAAGGACCTCCAGAAAGCATCAAGAAATATTACTCAACATCACTGTTCTTATTTTCTTTACTTATTTATTTTACTGGGAGATCAAACTTGATACTACTTAGAACTTTTGCTAAAGTCCTCTTTCTATGTAGAAAGAACGGCTGCAAACAAATATCTTTGCCCCAGAACCATTTTATTGTCATTTTGGTTGTACACAAGCTTTTTAAGATTGTCTAGATTACATACATTGATATAAAAGGCACAAAAAATGCATTGCAGAATTAATTTTCAGCACAAAGTCTGATATCAGGTGATTTTCAAGTTTTTCCCTTGATAAAGATTTAACATACAGCCTGTACATACATACTAAACCCCGCTAATTGTCATGCTATTAGAGTTTAACTGCAAACCTAATGGCTTTCTACATTTCTGTATAACTGTACACAGTTACCATTTGGATTTACAAAAACCTTTAAAATACATGCTTTAGGTGTCAATTATACAAGCAGTACTGTACAATAATATAGTGATGGAAAAAATGCTTATACGTGTTTTTTTTTTTTTTTTCAGATTTTTTTACAAGTGAAGCACACTCACGGATCATTGCACAGAACAAACACTGTGAGCTCTTCAGTTTTCCTTACCTCGACATAGAAACTCTGCTTTTATTGCAAAGGACCATTTGGGACATTATTTTATTTAACTGTCCATAAACTCTAATGCTAACTGTGTCCTGCAGACTATCTCAGCATGAAGACATTCTGGCCCCATCAAGACAAAAAAATCTCTCAAAGCAGAACAGACTTTTTTTTTTTAATTTTAAACATTTGTTTTCTTTTTTTTTAAGAATTGGTGGTAAAATGCGTGATTTAATGTGGCAAGGAGTAATTTTATGTAACTTAGTGATTTCCAAGCTGAAGCTGGTGAGTGTGGCTACAATCTAAATCAAACAAGCATGGACACAGTGCTCACCTCTAAAAGTTCTCTCTACAGGTACATTACTTATTCATCTTCACCCTGTCATTTCATAAATATGAACAGGAACGTATCAAATATGCACAAAACATTTTTTTGTATATAATTCTTGTGTGTGATTAAGTTACTGTAGGTCTCTAAACACAATATCAGCTGAATTCTACACCTGTTTTAAAATGTGTTGCTTGTTGACAAATTAAAAATACAATTTTGATATTTAAAAAGTCCTATTTTTATTTATTTATTACATTTTTAAGGGGTTTAGAAAAATAGCCTTATTTGTAGTTTGATTAACGACAAGTCTTGCTGTTATTCAACACGTCTATTGACTGCATTTTTACAGGAAATTCCTCTTTTTTTACTGCTTTAAACTGCTTCACATTTTTCGTATCAAATGTAGGTTTTATTATTTTCTGACTGAAGTCTTTGTAAATCAAGTGAATAAATTATTTTGTCTTGTTTTGTTAGCACCCATTTGAAAAAAAAAAACAAAAGTTCTGACAAATAAATGTTATAGGCTTTTAGAGTGGAAAAAGTTTTTTGTTTGTTTTGTTTTTTCTTTAAGCCAAACACTTTGCTATACATGTGTAGTCTGGCAAAACAAAGTTTATTTTCCCTTTCATTCATTTTATCATGTATACAGTTGCTACTCATTCTACAAGCTTGTGCTCACAGCAACACATTGAAGGGTAGCTGAGCCCTTCTTTGTTTCGAGTGTCGCCTCACGTGTATTTTTAGTACTTGTGGACAGTTACAGCCTTTTTGTTATTCTCTGTCTATAACTCATATTCACCACAAATAATGAACAAACAAAGAGAATGCGCTCAAAATGCACTTTATAAATAAACAGCTTCAGTAGTTTCAGTACAACTTGGGAAAACAAAAGACTTCAAGACGTTTAAGAGGCTGCAGTCTGAGTAAAAATCATAAAACAGCTAACGGCAATTCTCTGGTTGGGATAGTGAGAAGTTACGTCTAACCCGTCATGATCAATACAGCAGGAATATAATAAAAAAGAGCCACCTGCATATAAATCATAAAAAGTCAATGGTGCCTTAGCAGTGTCATCATCATGTCTCCCTCTACTAATAAACAAAAGCATGAGAGGTAAGTGATCCCATCAACACTGCAGAGGGAAAGATGTGACTTTATGTTGGGACTGAAAAGGCCTCTGACACTTCCTGTCATTTTAAAGTCAGCTAAGGGTTCAACAGTTTGATCCATGAAGATCTCCTCCATGTGAGTTATTTACAGAAACTAAAAACTTAACCAGACCTCTGCAGTCAGAGGACTATATTCACTCTGTTGTTGTTGTCATTACAGTACAG
This sequence comes from Kryptolebias marmoratus, assembly GCF_001649575.2. Classification (NCBI taxonomy): domain Eukaryota; kingdom Metazoa; phylum Chordata; class Actinopteri; order Cyprinodontiformes; family Rivulidae; genus Kryptolebias; species Kryptolebias marmoratus. The sequence continues at coordinate 4,485,173 of NC_051432.1, forward strand.
CGCTGATTGAAGGTTTTTTTTTTTACAGTGAGAGGTGTGCGTGTCATACAAACAGATTTCATGCAAAGAGTGGTGACAGTCAACGGTCAGTCCTCTGATTCCACAAACCCTTACATTTGCTGCAGAATACTATATTAATCTTGGTGTTGTTGGCAGGTTGGGCACACTGGGAGGCTCCTCTTGCCTGTTAGTAACTCATGTGGCATTACCTTCATGGAGATAAAAAAAAACAATCTTGCGCAGTAAATGAATCCTTTTGCTCGCGGACAAAAAAAGTTCAGAGTTAGCAGCCAGTCCACTTCATACATTCTCTTTAAGGTTGTTTGTACAACTATCCAGAAAACAGAAAAGAAGCAGGGGTATCCTGAACTTAGCGTGAAGCAGCAAGAAAACAAACAGACTCTTCTTGAAAGACTGGAGCTGCAGTGAGTTTCACCAGAGAAAAACATACATGCAAGCTTAACGAATCGGCAAGTGGTGCATATTTCAGTAATGTAGCCCTTTAACGTTTTGAGAAAGCAACAGTTTGGCTTTCTTTGCACATCATGAATATCTTAGTCAGTCTCATGTAGCCACATTCCGTTTCTGTTCAGGAGTCACAGATTAGACTTTTAAGAAAGTCGCTTAAAAGACACAACGAGTAAAGACTGCTGCTTTGGGCAAATGTAGCAGCATAGCTTCTATACAGCTCATCATCATCACTGACTGTGACAAAAAGCTTTCATAATATCAGGTGAAAAGAAGCCCAAAAGTTGTCAAAGACGGACAGCTCAGTTCAATGAAATATTAAGGACAGACTAACCACCTGCAGACCCTCTAAAGATCTGTTCTTTCAACAAGAAACAAGATCCTAAACATCACAAACCGTCACAGACACTAAACACGCTGTGAGAACAGTCAGCATCCTCAGCTAAACCAAACCTTTAGACCAGAGTTTCCGGGATAAACTTATTATTAATAAATTTATTATCCATCCATCTATTATTCATTCATTTGTCCTTCTGTTTATCCATTGGTTAATCCATCAATCTGTTCGTTCACTGCCCATACATCCACCCATCTGTTCATCCATTCGTCCATCTGTTCATCTGTTTATCGATCCACCCATATATTCATTCATTACCCATTGATCTGTTCATCCACCCATCCATTTATCCATCCATCCAGTTTGTGGTTGTTTGCAGCATCACAGCAAAATATGTATTCTTCTCAGAACATTGTGACCCAAGCAACCAATGGAGTCATTTTATGGTAAAAATCATTTTCTAAGAATTAACCACTGGATTTTTGGAATGACTAAGATTTTGCTAAAAAGCAGGCCAATTCTTTACATTTCTACAACACTTTATCTTGTTAAGACTCACAGAAAGTAATAATAATTGTTTTTTGTCTTTCCCACAGAGACTGTTTGCTCTGTGCTCTGCTCACCTGTAGCCATTATGTGATAACAGTGAAAAGTCATGTAGCACACAACCCTCACTTCACTCGGTTTTCTTATCCCCTCCTCCGCCTCCCTCTATTTCAGCATCAGTACTTCATTTTGTTGGCTTGGTGAAACATTTCTCTTGAGCTGACTTTTAGGACAAGTTCAAGGATGCTTTGAGCTTGTGCAGGTAAATTCTCATCAAAAACAGAAAACAAATAATGTCTGGAGGAAAGAAAGCTGATGGTATGATATGAATATGTTTAAAAACACATAAACCACTGAAACATGAATAAAAAATATTTCACCTTTGAAAAAGAAAGATAAATCAATACCTCACTTATTGCATTAGTGTGCTGCATTCATACAGTGAGATCTAAAGCCCCTGCCTGATCCCTCTGTCTGACCTACCTTCATAAAGTGCAACAATAAAGTTCAAGAGTTAAGAGACAGTGATGGAAAAGGAAGCTCAATGAAAGTAAGACAGTCATCCTAACGTGCCTGTTACAGTTCAGGAAATCTTACAGAGAACCATAGCTAAATGACATTATGTAGGCAACAAAGCACTGACTGATACAGATCATTTTTTTAGGTTAATCCAAAACAGACAGCCCTTAAAAAATAATAATCAATCGCCAAAGCTTTCAAACTCTTCTGAACTGAGAAACATTTGCAGTCAAAACTCTTCACAGTTATATTAAAGAATCTTAAAAACGTAAAGCCAACACTGTATCACTTTAATTGCATTTTCACTTATATATAAACTGACTGAAACAGCATCTGGAAGACCTGGATTTAACTCAAACGCAACAGAAAAACCTGGCTTGATGCAGATTTGATCAATCAGACTGCTGCAGTACTGACTTGCTCTGGTGTCACTATTTGAAAATTTTCCCTTAAAACTTTAGCTTCCAACAGTAACTCTGGCAGCCAGCAGTCTATATAGCCTTTTTTCATCATCCGTTTGATCAAATTTAATCAATTTGAGAAATAAAATCAACATGAAACCATGTTCCATCTTTAAACCATCATTTTTGTTAACAATGCTAATATCAGCATGCTGTCATGCTTACGATGACAGTGTTTCGAAATCATGATGATATTTAGCTGTAAACAGATTATGTGCTGAATGACACCAGTACAGCTGACCATGATGAGAATTGGATGGTTATTTGATACACAAATTCGGTATTTAACCTGATTATGATGCTTGGATCACCAAAGCCTAAGCCACAGACAACCTGTAGGATACAGACACACAATAAATCACCATCCACTTCAACAATTTATTCAAAACCAAAAATGTCAACATCACACAAGAGCACTTAAGCCATTTTGGATCATCCTCTGGAGACCACGAACTCCTGACCGATTTCATGACAACCCAGGTGACACTGATATATTTCAGTGCCATATCTTTGACTGACACTTCGTGCAAGGTCCAGACCTTGTTCCAAACAACAATACACATGCATCCATGTTTTAAATTATTAGAGGAAGTTTCTTTTCCTTTTAGTGGTCCGACAGTGCAAGAACTGTGGCCGGTTATTGTTCAAAAAGCAGTTTTTATAAGGATCGTTTTCAGTTTCTGATCTCAGTGGAAGCTTTTTTAGTTTGAGGGGATCCATCCAAACAAACCACAACGATTTAACACAATCTGACATGTTGTTTTTGTCATAAAATGGTTTAGGAAGGAACCAAGTATGACTAACACGAGGACTAATTTAACAGAAAAAAAGGATTTTAATTACAAAATTAAAGGCTGACAGGGCAGCAAACAAAATACCAACAAGATCTGACCAATGATGTGCACCCAGGACAACAAATAGTATGACAGATTGATGAGTAGGCTGGGAAGAATAATTACTAGTGAAAACAACTAAGGCTAATGAATACAAGGAGCAGGCGTAAGTGGTAGACTGAGGGCGAGATGGCCAACGACAACGGGGAGACACTGAGAAACCAACTGAACACAAAGGAAACAGAAAAACAAAAGGAATAAAACAAACAAGGACAACAACAACCTCGGATCATGACACTTTTCCCCATAATAACATTAATCAACAGCAGCTTCCTACAAACCGGCCTCTTTAAACCATAAACTCCATTTAAAACAAAAAAACATAAATATTCACTCAGATTACTTCCATTTAAAAAACTTACAGGGTTTTCAGTCCAAACAAATCATCTGTGAGGATACAAAAAAAAACTGCTACATTTATTTTTATTTATAGTTTAGATTTATTATATTATTTCTATTTTATTTGTAAATTGGTTGTGCATTATATTTATATATGTATATAAATATGCAAGTTAGTTGTGTCAACTCATTATAATGTTATTCTTATTTTCAATAATTATGGTTTGTTGGGCATTTTATTATTTCTGTGAAAATGAATGTCCAGCCATTGTGATGGTATCTGATTTATTCATAATTTCATGGAAATATAATTTATTTAGTGATTTTTAATGCCTGTGTGTAATCATTTGCTAATAATTTAAAGATTTGTTTTGGTTGATTTCTTTGCTTTTTGTAAATTACTAGGATGATTAGAGATCAATGTTACTTTAAATCACTTTGTACACATTCAGAGAGACATGTTAAAAACATTTTCTGCTCATTCACAACATTTAATGAAGTGAGAATCAGGACAAGACACTTGGATGTCTGGGTTTTGTGCGGGTGAAGACATGTTGCGAAGCAGCAGCAGCGTATTGCTCGGTGGGCAAGACGGTTGGACTCCAAAGTCTCGGTGCAAAAACTAGATCGCTGGGACGACCTGCATACCTCTACGATCGCTCCTTCATTGTAGCCCAAAAAGACAATTAAAAAAAAGAAAAGAAAAGTGTAACGCTTAACAGTCTTTTAGCAGCCGCACTCAGTTTCACGCTCCCATTCTTCACAGAAACAGGAAGTCTTCAGTTTCACATTATTTCCACCAGTCTGCCAGGTCTGAGGCGTGTGCAACATCAGGTTTGCAGAGTGGCTTTTTGGAGTTTATTGCATGAAAAATATTTCCCGTCTTCAGCGCTTTTCTCATCTCCATCTGTTCCTCTGCTTCAAAAACAGTTTTTAGAGCTACTTAAGTGTTAATGTGTGACACGATGTGTTTACCTGCACAGCTGTGCTGCTGTGTGCCAGTGCTATGGCTTGTATGATCTGGCTCTCAGTGTGCTGTGTTGGTTTGTTTTGTTTATCTGTACATTCATTATGTGAAAGAGATTGCAGAGTTGGCCAAATGCATCATAAATAACAAAGCAAAATATATTTGATCTATTTATACATGGAAAAAACAATTATTTTTGTTACTTTTTTATGTGATGGTCTGTCCACACATGTCAAAAATACCAAACCCAACTCATAAGTGATGCTCTGAAAAACTAAAGGCAACAAACTAAATTAACTGCAAATTTAATTTACGACATTCCTTTGAGGATCATAAAAAAAAGTAAAATATTGATGGATTATTCATTAATAGGACAACAGCTGCCTCTCAAAGATGTAACTGTATGATAGGGAATCCACGCTGACTGCAGACTGGAGTTTACTGATGAAGCAGGAGGGGGTCTGAGGGGGGTCTAATTTCTGCCCCAGGCTTGAAACATGATTTGACCAACCCTGCTTCTCTTTGTGTGTGTGCTGTTTGTCTCTGTATCTATGGCCACACACGTGTTTGTGTGATGTGTTTATGTGTGTTGTCGTGAGTCTATCTCTCAGCTGCTGTTCTTATTCATGAGCTTCGCTAACATCTGTTGCAGCTGCACCCTCGACACGTTCAGGACCGAGTGTCTGCTCCGAGGGCTGCCAGGCATCGGCAGAGTGCCGGCGTGCCGGCGCCGGGCCGAGGCTGTGGCGGCGGTGAGGTGGGCGGGGCTGCTCTCGGCCGAGCGGCTCCTCTGGATGAAGCTGCCTCCTCCGTGGGGATACTGCTCTGTCTCCAGGGTGGAGGAGGAGAAGACGTAGGAGGCCAGCCTCCTCAGCTGATTGGGCCGCGGTTGATGTCTGTCCTCCTCCAACTGCGAACAGACCAGACAGAAGGAGGGAGAGGAGGTTAAAGAGTGAAAACTGACTCTTTGTATAATGTTTTTTTTACAGCTATAGCCAAAAACTCTCATTTGACTTCCTGTTGTTGTCTCCTCCCCCTCCCTGACAGACGTTAGACGTGAGAGAGCTGATTGGTGTTTTCACACCAACTGTTTGTTTCTGTCACATCTAAAGCCTTCCGCTGATTGGTCAAAGGTCATAAGGGGAGGAGCCTGGGGAAAAACTGGAGGGGGTGTTGGTGTAAATTTGACACTCAATCTACACTTACGGTTTTTAGATACTTGTAAAAAGCTCTAAAACAAACAGACAAAAAAAAACTTAGCAGGAAAGTTGAGCCAATCCACTTATTAGCTTTGTGAGTTATAAGAATAGATTAGCATCCATATAGCTGGAAAAAAAGAATACAAAAATATTTCCTCCCCAAAAAAGCATGTTAAAGAACACAAAGTCACCAGCACGAGCACTGCACATACTCTATCTCTCTAGTCTACAACAGTCTGAGCCTTGAGCTCGGTTTTGTATTTCTGAAGGAAGGTTCACCACCAGAGATGCAAACAAATCAGAAAACTTAAAAAAAAAAGAGATGAAGTCATCAAGCACACAAAACACAGACACACAACGGCAGGGGAGGAAACATGTCTGAACAGAAGAAAAGGAAGAATAACAGAAACTGAGTGAAAGAACAAAGGTAAAAAAAACTATTCCTAAACTGTGCTTACCCCAAAACATCACTTTATTTCTTCTTGTGTTGTCCCAAAGGGCCCCTCGTTCTTTTCTTTGTCTCCTCAGGTGAGTCAAACTTGACATACTGTGTACTTTTAAAGCGATAGGTTGGGGGCAAAGGCATCAGTAGTTATGTGGAGGGGGAAAAAATAATTGAAGAGGAGTGGGAAAAAAATAGAGAGAGAATGGCAGTCCTCGATGGTTGGTGGCAGACCAACTTGTTCTGGGTCTATTATGAAAGTTAACGCAAAATTAATAGATAAAAATAATTGAAGAAGAACCTGCTAACAAATTTGTACATATGTTTTCACACTGACAAGGCCTTAAACAATAAAGCTGGGAAGAGGGAAGTGAAAAATCAGGGAGGGATGTTTTATTATTCAGCCTTTAAAGAGAAGCCACCGAGTATGGAGGACAAAACCTGGCTTATTAGTAAAATAAAAAGTGAATGCATGAGTAAATCAAATGGTCACATAAATCTACAACTGAACTAAAATGCATAAATTATATATATAAAAAAATCACCACGCTCATGAATAAAATCCTACAAAAAGGAAATTAGAAATTAGAAAACAATATAAAATAAATGTGAAATTCAAAGATTTCACATTCATTTTCCAAAAAGGATAAATAATCTTAAGAGCTCTGTTGACACCCTTTCTCTTCTCCTGAAGCACCAACAGTTCCGCACATGGATATTCTCAAAAAATACAAAAGTCACATCCACAATAACAATGAGAAAGATACTGTTACTGCTCCCAGAGAATGAACCCAAATGGTTATATTTTCTGTGCAGTTGACCATTTTGTTTACTCATTTGCTTCTGTAGTTAGTCAGGATTGATCCTCCAGTACAAACATATTTAATTCGAAATACTGTATGTGTTTTGCTGAAAATTAGTTGTTTTCAGCATACTTAGTATAACTATTGTGTCTTCTTTACCTCAGGTTTTCATTTAGTAATGTTTAAAGTCCTCACAGTTTTTTTTTTTGTCCTGTGCACAAAACTTATTTTTCAGGTCTTTAAATAAAGAACCTGTTCACTTAAAAAAAGAAACTTGTAATTAAGGCTTGTCTTTTCATTATTCAAGAAGATTTTACTTTGTTTTTTTGAGTGGGACTGTGTGCCTGGAGCAGACAGCTGCCAGAGCAATTTCAGTTTATAGAATCAGAGAGAAATTCTTTTTAAGCCAAGCTAAAAGTTACTCAGCATTGCCAACTTTCTTGGAGCACATTTGCACCATCTAAAACAACTCAAATTCTAAACCTCAAAACTCATAAAAATGAGAAACCGTTGATAGTCAAATTTAATTTGTTTTCAGATTAGATTTAAGTTTTGTTAAGTGTCATTGTTTAACCAAACTTACATCTAAGGTTGGGCTCACGACGTGTAATTTTTGGCTCTCTTAGATAATATCTTTTGTGGTAAAAGACAGAAAGAAAATCTTTGGTTGTAATATTGAATCAGCAGTCTCAGCACTTTCAGGACCAAAGGCAACTTAGGACAAATATCAAACAGTATCAGAAGTTTTCTTGTAAATTTGTGCACCCTGATGCTGCTGCAACAAATGTTTTTCTCCCAGCCATGAGCATCTACAGCTGCCTCTTTCCTCATCCTCCTTCGCCTCTTTTAAGAGTCTGAATCAAATAAAAAGGGCATCAACGCTAGCGCCTAATTTCCGTTAATATCTCAGTCAAATTTCTATGAGATACATGGTTCTGTTGAGCAAGAAACCGTACAGTCCAGCATCAAATACATCTGACATGGGTTGCTATTAGGTATGGCCCGATTACGGCTTGCAATGTTTACAAAAGTGTTAAAAAGTCACTATCAAAATTAGTAAGATTACCATCACTATGCTTTAAATGCCTAAAGAAATAGATAACAGAGATACTCCTTTTTTTTACCCCCCCTCCCTCTGTGACTGGACCAGTTGGTCCAAGCTGTCATTCCAGTGTGTATGGTTGCCAAACAAGGTATTCCCCTAAGCTTTTATGCTTGTTAAAAATACTTTGTTGATTTGTTGTGCATTTAATCCACCAATTAACCCAGTCAGTCATAGCTTTTCTACCAGAGGAGTGACATCCATCTCTGTTTCAAATGTAACAAATGTTTGCACCAAGCTACAAAAGTTGGGTTGTTAGCAGGTGAAATATTCATCCTACTGGCACTGCAGGCTCCATACAGAGACTAATAACAGAGCTAATGAAGTAAATAACATTGGCTTGTCAGACTCCCAACATTATTTACAAGAAGCACAACAGCAGAGAAGAAGTAACATTCTGCACAATAAGCAGAATGTTACAGCAGATATATTAATTATAAATTTATATATCTGGTATATATATATATATATATATATATATATATAATTAATATATCCAGATATATTAAATATAAATTAACATCACATACATCATATTTGTTGTTATTTATATTAATTATAAATTAATATATCTGGTGCTATAGTTCAGTTTGCTGCTTGTTTGTATCTTGTGAAGTTGATAGGAGGGGAAAACAACAACTTTTTTTTTTATTTCTTATTTCTTAAGCGATTAACAGGCTTCTGCAGAGCTTGAAGACCTGCTGAAGAGCAGGGAAACAACTGAAAAGGATAGTGGCACTCCGTCAGAACTGGACACCACTGTCTTAAAGGGAAACACATCTTGCTTCTAAGATACAAGACATAACACTTGGCCAAACATAAAACAGTCTGGTAAAGTAAAAACTTCAGCTCCCTAAAAAAGAACATATTTTGTAAAAAACTCCCTAGACTGTCATTAAACAAGCTGCTCATGGTGATGTCCACAGCAGTTTTTTTTAATCATTATTTTAAAACAACAATATCACTGTAAATAAAACCTTATAAATAATAAAAGTTGATCACAGATTGGTTTAAACACTGACATGAGTACAGGAAAAAGCTGACTGATGATTATTAACAGAGTGTCTGTCATGTTCACTTGTGTTCTCTCACTTTCTCTCAGCATTTGTGTAAATTTAGTGTTTCAAAGAGTTAGAAATGTCTGAAAAGTACATAGATAAATCAGAACAACCCACGCCATGCGTAGCATGATGAACAGACAATCTGCCAAACAAGTTGAACCAATACCTTTGAAACAGTTAGCGCAACTTTACAATAAAGTCTTTGACTTCATTGACACAAACTATGTTGTAATAGCTGCAGTATTCACTTAGGTATTATTCAGCACTTATATAGGTAAGTGCAACAACACCACATGAATGGCAAGTAATACAAAATATAGTACAATAGTAAGGTCAAGTAAAGTTAGAAAAAAGACTGTTCTACTTCATGGGTGTCACGATATACTGGTACCAGCAATGATTGTGGGATACCGATGTGTCACTAATAAGCATTTTCCTAAAAGTTGCGATAAAAAGTTGCGATGTTTTTTTTACTAAAATCAATAAAAAATACATAACTTTTAATATATAAACCAAAAATACTTACTAGTTTTGTAAGATAATTACCAGCAAACATTGACACTATCAAAAGGTGCTTTATTTGAGAACTTATAAACAGCTTATAAACTGACATTCATGAGCATTTCTGGATTGTCCCTCGTCTGCAGCTCTCCTCACATTTTGCAGATACAAAGTGTTTGTTGATGCGTTTATGTTCGATGATTACACTGCAGGACGTGCAAAGCTCCCCCCCACTCTCCTGCAGCTGGGTAGGAAACTGGTTTGCGACCGCAGTGAAGTTAGTTTTAAGTTGAATATTGGATATTCGCGCTCTGCAGAGTTAGCGGCGTCTAGCTCACGGCTGAACCGAAACAGGAACGCTAATGTCGGCCAGCCATTCTCTGCGGGCCCCTTCTCTCACGTGCGGTGGGACGGCTAAGTCAGCCGTGAGCTAGAAGGTTCTGACTTTCCTATGTGCATATGCACCAAACAGTTAAAATTACTCATCCTTTCAGGAGATTCTGGATGGTGTCCAAGAAAGGGGTCCCATCCGTGGATCCCGCTGTTTTCTTGGGGAACTTCATTGGTCATGTAGGCAATGAAGGGATAATCAGGAGGCATATGATCGGGAGGAACAGTCTCCTGAATCAGAATAAAGACAGTGTTTTGTTTTTGGACTTTTGTGTTAGGCATGTGTTGTCCATAACAAACACCATGCTCAGATAGTGCACAGAGTTCTCTATAGAGTAATGAGTTGGATCCAGTGATGAGGCTGGGTGCTGAACAGACCTGGTAAACAAAAACAAGTTGTATAGGTCAACTGTGAATGCCCATATTTGTGAAATCTCAAACTCACTCCTGGGGGGGTTTATCGCATCCCAAGGGAAGTTGGGAACATGAGCCATGTATGCATACGTACATGGATTCCAAGGGCTGTGGTCAGATCATTGGTACCTGTTGCAGCACCAACTCAAGAACTTAGTGGTGAACTCAAGCAGTGATGGCATTCGTTTTACTGAAGAAGGAGGCCTTCAGGACTTGGATATCCTAGAAGACTCCTGGGGCACTTGGCCAAAGGCTGTAGATTTGTCAATTCCAGAAGCTGAAACTCAGGTGTAGGAGAAATTTGTAGACACCATGAAAAAGGGCTTTCATTTAGCGTTTTAAACAACATCACAACTCAGAAAAAAGAAAGCAGTGCTTGTTCCAGGACAGAGAATATTGTTGAGTATTAGAAGGAATATTTTGAGGATCTCTATAAACTGGCTACCATGTACACCACTGAGAAGGCAGTCTGAAGACTTGGGGGAAGGCAATTTTAGTATATTAGTAAAGGTCATAAAGTTAGTTAAAAAGCTCCTTGGTGGCAGGGCGGGAGAATGGGTTGTCAGGGTTGCTTTTAAGGACTATCCAGTCCCCCTACAGCCATGGCAAATGATGTGATTTCTGGTGTTGTTTAGACTCCTCCAGGGCTTACTCTTTCACCAGTGGAGGAGTCTGGTTTAGAAACATCAGGGTCTCAGCTCTGCTTTTTGCAGATGATGTTGTGATGAGGTCTTTAAACCATTACTTTGAGCGTGCATTAGAGTGCTTTACAGCTAAGCACAAATTGGCTGAATGAGAGTCAACTCTTCTAAGTGTGAGGCTATAGTTCTTAACCAAAAAAAAAAAAAAAATGGTGGAATTCACCCTCCAGATTGTGGATGAGTCTCTGCCACAAACAGAGAAGTTCAAGTATCATGGTGTCTTGTTCATGATTAATAGCAAAATGATATAAGAGATAGACAGAGGGATAGGAGCTTTGATCTCTTGTGGTAAAGGAGAACCTGAATGGAATGGCAAAGCTCTAAATTTAATTGTCCATCTACATTTCAACCCCTATCTATGGTCATACGATATGAATAATGACCAATAAATCAAGAACCCAGATAAAAGCAAATGAATTGAGCTTCCTCTGTACGGTGGAAGGTGCTCTTCCATGGCAAAAATAGTCAGCAGCGGTGGTTCAAGAATCTGATTTTTGATGCCTCACTTCAAAGATTTTCTGGGCATATCCCTGGGGCAGACTAAGAACTTATTCAAGACACCATATCTCTTCTGAACTGGAACGTCTTGGGATTCCCCTGGAGGAACTGAAAAATGAAGCTGGGTAGAGGCATGTCTGGGTTTCCTTCTTGAAACTATTACTTTTTGCGACCTGATTTGATAAGTATTAGAATGATGGATGGAGGTATGAATGGATGAATGAATGAATGAATGAATACTCATGTTCATGTTGGAAGTTTCCATGTTGCGCTATGTTATTTCTGACAAAGCCTTTCGATAAACTATTAATCAAATTGTTTTTCTAAATAAAATGTACAGGATAAAAAATATTTACCTGAAAAATAGGAAAAAAAGAACACTAATATCGTATGATTCTGAAAACTTGGAACCACAGTGTTTCAAAATGCAGGAATATTTACTTTCATCCACACTAATGAGTAAAATCAATAAACAGTTCAGTAGACTAGGATTTGAGAAATATGAGAAAGACTGTTATTACATCTAAAACAATGGCCGCCCACGCCCACATCCTCCACACATTCAGTTCCTTCCATACTGAACACAACAAAGAAGTGAAATAATTCAATATGATGTCAAGATTACAAAACTGTTTCATCACTACCACTCACAAAATTACCAAAAGTGTGTGTGCACATGTATGTATAAACCTTGAAACTGAGCCGCTTTGATTTAAAGTTTACAGACAACACATAAATACATATCAGAGCATCATCAGCATCCACATGACTACAAGTTGTATTAAAAAGATTTATTACAGCTACGGTTTCATAACTGTTCTTTCTGTTCAAAACAATGGTTTAAAGATAAAAAAAAAAAAAAAATATTCAACTGATCCAATACGGACAGAGTGGCAGCACCGTTCTCCCAGCTGAACAGTAAAAACATGTTTTTGTGACTCACAGGCAGTCTTCGAAACGAATGCTTACAACTATAAGAGTGTTAAAGATGGCAATGGTAACAAGACCTTTAATAGGTTTACTTTATTTGACTGTCTGACAGTTAATTCAACAATCTTCAGCTTCTTTGTACCTGAACAAAAACAGAAAACTAAAGTCCACTGAGTCAGAGTTGTGACAAATAGGGTTTAGCTATTGTACTTCGTTAACAAGAAGTCCAATATTATTCAGATCTTACCATCCATTTCCTACAAACAATGTCTTTCAAGTAGGGATTCTGAGACACATTTTATGAGAGAAGATCAACAAGTGAACAGGCGTTTGTGTGTGGCTTGCTCAAATGATGTGACCAAACAACTGCAACTGATGATAGCCACGTTGGTAGGTGGACTCATACAGTCTCCCAGATCTTTAAAATGGATGTTTAAGAAAACCGCTGCATGTGAGTGGTGTTCATCTGTTGAACGGTGCTGCTGTAAAGCCACAGACTCCAGCAGGAGTCTATCAATCTGAGGCAGCTGAGATCTTTTAAAGGACAATTCCAGCATGAGTTCAGATGTTTTGCTCTTTACCTGCAAAGATTAACTGGATCCTCTGTAATGTACATGAAGTAGCTTGGACTTGATCTACTGTATGTTTGGAAATATAGAGGCCATGCACTCACCTGACTGTCACTTACGTGTCTGTTTGCACACTTAGCAACATCCCTACGCCCAGTCCACCCCACCTCCCAAACCCCAAGTGGCAAACCATTAAACAAAGGTGCTACCAGTAGTTGTAGGATTGGGAGTGTAACATGCAGATATCATCATAAATTAAAGGCTTTCAATCTTGCTACCTACCAAAATATATGTTGACGACGAGCAAACCAAGAAGTCATGTTTTCTGAAATTCATATGACTCTGTTTCTCAATTTACTACTCAGAAAATTCACAAAACAAATCCTGAAGCCATTTAAAAGCCAGGATGTGTGGTTTGACTTAAAAGTGGGATTGTCAGGGAATTTAAGGTGACAAGAACCGGAGTGTAGGTTTGTGCAGTAAATGTACATTAACTTGTTTATTTATTTATTTTTCCCAGCTGATGTTTTGCGCACAAATGAAAACATTTCATATAATCCCCTATGAAGTCCATACCTTACTATGTGAGCACGGTTTTTTGGGGCGCACTGTACCTTTTGGAGCAAACTTTAAATGTTTACTTTATGTACAGGTTTCATTTAAAGTGACTGCACACGTTAATATGTTATCAAGTTCACGAGTCATCTTTATCTGCAATCCAGACAAAATGAGCAATATGCTTTGTTTGCTTTTTCTACCTTCAGATGTTTGGATTTGTGAGGACATTTGAAGAAGGAGAATTCAAGCAGACAATCTGGTTGTGAGGTTTATATAAACGGTGGAACTTTTACACTCCTGTTGACGTTTTATGCGCAGCTAAGATTGGGTTATATGAAGTCCTGTGCAGCTCATGTAGCTTACTTGGAGGCACAGTCCACCCTTTTTCTTTACCCACTTGTCCTTGTCACGGGGAGCTGGTGTCTGTCTCCAGCAGTCACTGTGGGAGAGGCTGGGGACACCCTGGACAGGTTGCAAGTCCATCACAGGGACACATAGAGACAAACAACCATTCACGCTCTGATTTAGAGTTACCAATTAACCTAACATGCATGTTTTTGGTCTCTGGGAGGAAACCGGAGTACCCGGAGAAAATCAACGAATGCAGAGGGAGAACATGTAAACTCCACACAGACGAACCTGTGACCTTGTTGCTGTGACGCGACAGAACTAACAACAGGAGTTCACAGTTAAAAGATTTTGAGGGCACACTTTACTATTTAAATCAAATCTTTAGCTTAGTAACTTTTTCACACAGGGTTTCTTCAGAATATATGCATTAAATATTATCTTGAGGTTTATGAGCCAACATTTGATGTTTGTTTACAAAACTAAACAAAGGCTTTATTTTCTTCTATCAAATGTTTGCAAGAACACTGAAGTTATACATACTCTGATAATACTAAACAGGGTTAAATTAGCTATCTAGCCTAGACTTTACTAGCCTTTATCATATTATACTTAAACAACGTCCATCACAGCCCACAAAAAGAGTTTTTGGTAAATATATCTATACTCCCAGTTGCAACAAAGTGTCTCCCTATTTGTCTCTTCTTTTTAGTGTCAGTCCAGCAGTCCACTCTTTGACACTGTGGTCTTTGTACAACTCAGTTGATTTCTCAGGGGGAGTAAAATGGGAGTAGAGGTGTGTGACCAGACTGAGAGAGATTTCTGACTGCATCACGTGCATGACCTCTATTGTATGCTTTTGTGCACTCACCTGCTTCCTGTGAGTGAGCACATTAAACTCCAATGGAAGCAACAGTAGAGTAAACATGATTGTGATTAAAGTGTACCAAGTTCTCTCTGATGAATTAAACTACCAACAACCCAATCATAAGCAGAATATGTCTTACTGTACTACTGAAATAGTGCGGTAAGACAGATTCTTACTTTTGTTTAATAATTTTAAAAAAAAGAAACATAAAAATATCTGGTGGAGTATTTACCTAAAACTATACTTATGTGCAAACATGAGATATAAAACATAAAATATTGACAAAAATAAAATGTTTTAATTAAGTTAAGTTTTTCAAGCATGTTTGGGGGTTTATCCACACCAGAAAAACAAAAAATAGAACGAACAAAACAAACCTCGACCAAGCTGGATTTGTCCTTTAAACTGCATGTAGGTAGGTAGAAAAATGATATCAGTGGCTGCTGCACCTCACAGTGACAGCACTGTTAGAACCAAACAGTTAACAGAGAGTAAATCTGTTTGACATCTACCCACTCTGCTCATCTGTCCAACTACACTACATGCCAGGAGACAGCTGAACTCTCCTTACATTAGCTAGTTGGGTCTCTTACCGGTCTTTGAGGTCCAGTAGGCTCCGACTCTCTCCGACGAGGGCGTCCGGACGGAAGCGAGTGACACGGCGACTGTGCAGGACTCCCGCCACTCCTCCTTGACGCCTCCTCCTCTGTTAACGTTAGCATTGCCCGGCTGTTCTCGCGGGTTTGAGTTTTTGGACGGACCACCAGTTCACCGGCTGCAGAAAAAAGTGAACACATTTCAGTGCGACATCTTCTGAGAACTACTCATGCAAACATGTGACAATGAAAACTTGGACGATGATTTGTACAGTGCACATCATCTGATTTCAATTTCTTTACTTATCACATTAAAGATAATGTCAGTGTGAGTGACAGAGAAACAAGATGAGGCATCCTAACATCAACACAAAGTGAAAAATATTCTGTGAAACCCGTCATAAAGAAGTGAAGTTATTTTAAGGTAAAAGACCAAATTTTTCCAATATAAAAATCTCTTGCAGGAGGGTTAAAAAGAAACTCTGCATTTGCAGGGGAATACTCTTTAGACAGCTTAAAACTGTTAGGATCTGGGTTTTTGTATTTTGTTTTGTCTTCATGTTTCAGTTTGAGTTTATTGTTTGTGTTATTTAGTTGTCTCTTCCCTGTGCCTCAGCCACCATTCACTTCTCCTCAGTTACTCTCTCTCTTCCCTGTTCTCACCCATCTACACCTGCCTCTAGCTCCATAATCATCTCACCTGTGCCCACTTCCACAAATCACCCTCTGCCTTCAAAACCCAGTCACTTTCCACATTTCCCTGCTAGTTCATTGTCATACTCTTGTCTCCCTGATGTGCTGTCCTTTTTTGCTCGTGCCTCGTCGTCTCCCATTGGTTCATCTCTTGTCTCAGGTCTGTTCAGGTTTTGTTTAGTTAGTTAATGTTTTTGCATTTAGTTTAGGTTTTGCTGCCACATCAGCCTTTGTTTTTTTGGATTTTTGATTATTTATTTAATAAATTAGTTTGTCCATCATGAGTCTGCATACTCGGTTCGCCTCCTTCCACCCCGATCGTGACAAAAACTACAATAATATCAGGAATTATAAACTATGCAAAGACAGAAAGACACTGATTTAGTTTAACGGTAGTAAACTTGAAATATTTCCTCTTCGCTGTATTTCAAAAAAGGATAAAGGTGTTGCCAACTGCACCTCCAGCCCTGAGCCTCTTCCTCTCCTCCTGCTCCTCCAGGGGCCGGAGCTCCTCAGGCTCCTCGTCAGTGGTCCCTGACGTAGTTGGAAGAAAGTCCCGCAGCTCGGCCTCTTTGTCGATGATCACCCACTCTTTGCTGTCAAAGTCCTCCTCCTCAGCCAAAGGAACAGATCGGATAAAAGCGTTGCTGTGTGCCTCCTGGTCGACAGAAACCACTGACACCTCCTGGCGCCCGCTGACCTGATGATCGCCACGGCAACCAGGGTCAACAGACAACATCTGAGCTGGCTGCGAGGAGTACACGTGACGGGATGGAGAGCCCAGCATGTCCATCCTAGACCTGGAGGACACGCACAAACATGTAGAGACAAAGAAATGTAGGAATGTGACTCATTTACAACTTGACAAAACAGTTTTATTTTGATAGTTGAAATTTATTAATCAGGTCAATCAAAAGAGGTCCCAGCTACGTTTTATCAGCCTGACAACAAATCCAAGTCATGTCTGTATGCAGACAGAACAAGCACAGGTCATACCTTATTTTTTTTAGTCAAGTCTGAATCAGATGTGAAGTTTTCAGATATAAGTTCAAATCAAGACTCAAATCAGACCAAAAATGTCTACATCAAATTCTAAACTTCAGAGACTAGACCAAGTCACACCATAATGCCACAGAAAGTCTTAGGACAGGTTAAGCGTGACGTCACGCTTGACTTAGATTTAAGTCAAGTGTGACGTTCTTTGGTCACACAATAAGGTCCTTAAGACTTTATGACAGTTCAAGTTAAATCTACCAAGCTACAGCTCCTGCTGAATGAGATGAGCACAGGATTGAGACTGAGTCAAGTCAAACATCTTTTTAAAGGAGGGCAATGTAGGAAATCTAAGGTCCAATTTTAAAGCCATAATGGTTGTCAAAACACAATTTTTCAATGTTTTTGATTAGAACTGTTTATATATGTAAAATTTATGACAGAAAGAACTACTAAAAACGCTTTATTCACTACCAAACAATCTGAAATAAATGAGCAAACTCAGCAGAGTCATATTTTGTTGCCAACCATTTTGAGATGTTTGTTTACATTTTAACATTGACGAGTACACGTCGGACAGTCTCGGCTCGATGGATGATAAATCTGTAAAATAATCCCTGAATGTGAACAGAGTCAGAGGGAGAACAATAGAATCAGAGACGCCAGATTGAAAAACGGCAAGGTTTTTCTATCTTCTTCTAAAAAAAAAAAAGAAATGGCGACTAAAAGTTGTATTCACAAAAGCTATTATGGCTTTGAAGCATTAGGTAGGAATTTAATGCCCTGTCCACACTACACCAGATTTTTGAAGAAATATACATTTTCTGCTGCAGTTGCACCTCTCATCCACATGTAACCATTAAACTTTAATTATGCAATGAAATGGTCAATATCTGAGGGAAAATTGTAACCAGTATAAAAAACACAACAATTGTTTTGGGAGAATCTTTAGCCAAGCTGTGTATTTTCATATGTTTTTAATGCAGATGTTTTTGTCCCTTAGTGGCGTGACACTGATAGTTCAGGGTTTTTTGTTGCTTGGCAGACCAAGGGACGTCTCCAGTAATAAGATCAAAGCCCAGCTCCTGTACTTTACATTCAGGCTGTCAGTCAGATGCAGGACATATAGATGTCTGAATGATGACCAAAAATGCAGCATCTTCTCTCATCAGCATTTCACCGCCATTATTAAAGTTTGGGACCAAATAGTTTTAAAGTAAAACTAAAAACTTTCAGATCTACATCTGGGTGAAAAACATTGTGTTTTGAGCTCTGGAACATGAAAAGCCTCAGTGTTCCTCATAGTCCAATGTCACCTCTGTCCGTAGCCATCGGCTCGACCCTCAGCAGCAGACAGGCGGTCAGATTCTGGACTGTTGACCCGACGGTAGCGTAAAGACCGACCCTGACCTGTTGGTGACTCTGGGCCTCCGCCTCGAACCGGCGACACTGGACAGGCCCCCCGGCCTGCCTCCTCTTCCTGAGCGCCCTAAGAAACAACAAGAAGAGAGAAGCCATTTTAGAACATTTTTTACTTTGAATTTTGTTATTTAAAAGTTTTTAGAAAATGCAGAAAGACAACATTTCTCAGCCAGTAAAGTTTCATAAAGCTACACTAAAGCAATGCACATGACATATCACCCATCAGCCCACACTGTTCTTTCTTATATAGCTCAGACCTTGTTCAGGCTGATCCTGAGTCTGTTGCGGTTGAAGTCTGTGTCCTCCCAGGCCTCTCCCTGCTCGCCAGCATGCTGCTGGACGGCCGTCTCCCCAGGAGGTCGGCTCGGTGGGGGAGGGGGAGCGTTCTCCTGATCGCTGAGATGTTCATCCTGCAGAACGTCATCTGTGTTTTCCCTCTGAGGATCTCCTGGAACCGGTGTCACTATGGCACTGTAAAAACCAAGCTTACATTATACTGATGTTACATCACAAACGGTACTGCACAATGTGTTTTTCTACAACCCTAATTCCAAAAACGTTGAGACGCTCTGTAAAATGTAAATAAAAACAAAATGTAATCATTTTCAAATCTCATAAATCTATATTTCATTCACAAGAGAACATAGTAAACATATCAAATATTTAAACTAAGTAACTGTTTATATTTTAGGGAAAAAATAAGGTCATTTTGAATTGTTGGCAGCAACACGTCTCAAAAATGTTGGGAAGGGGCAAAAAAAGGCTGTAAAAGTAAGTGGTGCGAATACGAAACAGCTGGAGGAGAATTTTGCAACTAATTATGTTAATTGGCAACCGATCAGTAAAAAGAGCATTTTAAAGAGGCTGAATCTCTCAGAGGTTCACCAGTCTGTGAAAAACTACATCTAAACATGGTGGGACAATTTTGGAATAATGTTTCTCAACAAAAAAAATTGAGAAGACTGAATATCCCATCATGTACAGTTCATAATATCATCAAAAAATGTCAAGAATCTGCAGAAATCTTTGAGCTCAAAGGTTAAGGCTGAACGTCAATATCAGAAGTCTGTGATCTTTGGGCCCTCAGGGGCCACTACATTAAAAACAGGTCTCTTTGGTCAAAATGGTCTGAGTATGTAAAGCCGGTAAGGTCGGACTTCATTTGGACCCCACCCATGCTTCTTCTGTATTTTAATGTATATCAATGTGTGTATACCAGGTTATCTAGTTGTCTAGCAAGCCTCCCCATTATTTTTCTGTTTCATTTTGTTCAGGATGTTGTGCACATGCCAGGTGTCGGAACTGGCTATTTGTTTTTCAAGCGTTAGACCACCATAAAAGAAATAAAAAGAAAAACAGGTCTGGTTCTGTTCTGGACATCACTGCATGGACTCAGGAACACTTCCACAAATCATTGTCTGTAAACACATCTCACTGTGTCATCCACACATGATGGTTAAAGCTCTATCATACAATGAAGAAGCCAGATGTGAACACCATCCAGAAACACTGCTGTCTTCTCTGGACCAAAGCTCATTTCAAATGGACCGAGCTGAAGAGGAAAACTGGTCTGTGATCAGACGAATCAAAATCTGAAATTCTTTTAGGGAAAACATGGACACCACGTCCTTCATTCTAAAGAGGAGAGGGACCACCTGGGCTGTTATCTGCGCACAGTTAAAAAGCCTGCCTCTCTGTTGGTATGGGGGTGCATTAGTGCCTATGACTTGTCAGCTTACACATCTCTAACAGCACCATCAATGCAGAAAGGTATATACAGGTTTTGGAACAACATCTGCTCCCATACAGCAAAAAAGTCCATCAAAGAACAGCTGGAATCCTACATCAGAAAAGAAAGAGACAACATTTCAATCCTCTCAAAAATAAACAAAAAACCTCCGGAAGCTGCTCTCCTCAGTTCCTGGACATTTACAGACTGCTGCTAAAAGAAGAGGGGATGCTTTACAGGAGTAATCATGGTGATGTTCAAACTTTTTTTAGATGCGTTTCTGACAGACATTTGCAAGTCATAGCATTTTGTTTTTATTTACATCAACATGATGTCCCAACTTTGTCAGCATTAGGGTTCTACTTGTTTTTACAAAAACTATACATTCTCCATAACTTCAGCCAATCAACAACATAAAGCTTACTACAATTAATACCATTTAAAGAAAACCAAACAAACAAAATACTGTCTGTTTTACATCTGACTCGTGTATCTGGCTCAGTTCTGGTACTGTTAGGTTCTTACCCCACCATGGCAGCAGTCGGTCGGGTATTGTGCTGTGGTTGAGTGGAGGCACTGGTCGACAGAGTGGCATCACTTCCTCCTTTCTCCCAATCAAAGGGCTCATTCTCAGTGATGATCCGCTCCTTCATGCTGTTCTCAAACACCGACATCAACAGCTAGACAATGAAACAAACAAGACTAAAATCAGATCATATATTTAAGTTATGAGATTTTAAAAACAGGGGCAGGTTTTTTATTTATTTGTTTTTTTCTTCACTCATGTAGTGTGTACCTGGTAATCTGGTTTGGTGTAGTAATCCAGGGCCAGAACGTGGTCCAAGAAGACACTAAATTCTGAAGGCATGTGTTTGAGCAGCATTCGATGGTCATAACGCTCTTTAATCTGACCAACTTGTTCCTAGAAAAATAAAAATAAAATCAATTTTAGTTGCTGTGGAATCAGTAATGATTAACACCTAATAAAAGCAAATAAAGTTTTTTGAATTCCTGCTCTTTTTCTTTTTTCAACAGTTTATTTTTTTGGCTCCTTAGCTTTATTACAGGCCTTTTTGATTGTGACTTTGGCTGCTCTTGTTTTTATTTTTGAAAACATTTGGTTGTTTTGTTTTTTGTAAATAGGCAGCATTTTGAAATCTCACCAATTGAAATGAACGCTACTTGTTTCTGATTGGCAGCCAGACATTCATCTGCTCTGAACAGGGGTGGAAATTAGCACCCGCCACCGGCCAAATGCGGGTAAATATTTGAAGTGGTGGGTGAATTTGATCAACACGCCACTGTGGCGGGTTGGCAATTTGAACAGAAAAGGTGTTATTTGTCCTCTTGTCATATAGGGGGCAGTAATGTGCTCGAGTTGCTGCTGTTACGTTGAGCCACGTTCCCCCATCAGATACGGAGAGCGGGGTGTCAGCTTCACACAGCTCTCTCAGAGCTACGATTCCCCTGTGTCTCCGTTCATGTTCAACGCTCGTAACCGCCGCGCTGTGCTCGTGCTGCAAGGGAACTACGGAGACCGTGAAAGGTCAAACAACTTGTTTTGG
>NC_051432.1:4510046-4512111 GCF_001649575.2 Kryptolebias marmoratus
GATTACATGCAGTCTAACACCAATTAGGTGTTGTGATGAGAAGCTATTTTATTTTCTGTTTTTCAAGAGTAGTCAGCTTGTAGGGCACCACAACTGCTTCCACCCGCGTCGATCATCATCATCATCATATGAAATAACTTTTTGTCACAAGAAATAGTGGCTGGTAAAATATTTGAGTGGCTGGTAAAAAAATTTTGTCCACCAGCCACTGTGGCTTTTTAATTTCCACCCCTGGCTCTGAATAGTAAATCTGTCTCTACATGTCAGCCGTCTGTATTAGAGAGAGTTCAACAGAAAACAACAACTTGTATATTTGAGAAAAAAAATAAATGTGCTGCCATTAAAGCAAAAAGGATTTTAGAAAGACTGATTTAAATGCAGTTGGCTGTTTACCAGGATGCCGAGCAGTGTTAGCTAGTTTCTACTAAAAAAAAAAAAGCTGATGACAAACTTCTTCATCTCTTGAAATCTTGTTGGACTGGCAAACCCTTAACTGGAGGTGAAATAGCACTGAGCTGCCCCCATGCATCTTTATGACTCAAAATGTGTGATAAGGCCAAAGTGCCGAGCTATTTTGATGAGTATTCGCCTTTTGTGCTTTTATGAGTCTCTCTGTGTTAGTCATGACACCCCCACAGTTGTCTGTGATGATTTCTATAACAGTTCTTCTAGTTTTAATCCAGTTCCTGTTTCAGAGAAAATAACGCAAAGGTTTAAGCATAAAAAATGATCAGCTCATCATACATGTATGCTTAAACAGTACAGTATATGGACAAAGTATGTATGTATATATACATAAGGTCTTCTGTTCTTATTTGATGTTTTTTAAATTTTATTTTAAGGAAAACAATACACCAAGCTGTTTCGATAGTGATGGTTTTCCTGAATCTTAAGATAACTATTACTGTGCAACCATGTTTCTAAGGCTTGTGGCACAGAACATTGTGTAATATTGAGGAAAAGACTCAAACATACTGTCAGATGTGGCTCTGATTGTAGTTAGAAATCCTTTATTGTAGCAAATTCAGATAAGCAAAGGGAGTTCTGTCAGGATCAACCCTGGGAAGCTTACATTTATTGATTTAGACATATCCATTACATTGAACATTCTGCCCTTTTGTTCCTGATATTCAGCAGTCGCTGAAAATGTGTTACAAGGCGGTGAAGCTGAGGCGTCGTCGACCCCCTCTGAAGCGGCCTGGCGAGGGGCATAGGGTAGACGAGACCGCGGGAGCGGCACTGGAGGCAGACGAGACCGCGGGAGCGGCACTGGAGGCAGACGAGACCGCGGGAGCGGCACTGGAAGCAGACGAGACCGCGGGAGCGGCACTGGGGACTCTGCAGAGGGCGCCTGAAGCACTGGGAGCTCTGCAGGGGGCGATGGAGACACCGGGAGCGGAGCCGGTGGCGTGGCTGAGAGCGGAGCCGGTGGCGTGGCTGAGAGCGGAGCCGGTGGCGTGGCTGAGAGCGGAGCCGGGACCACAGCAGGTGGCACCAAAGATTGAGTCTGGAGGCACTGCAGGCGATACTGGGAACGAAACTGGGGGCACTGCAGGCGGCGCTGAGAGGCTGTGAGTAATGCAAGAAAGTCTGTAAATTGTTCTGGAGACGATGGAGGGGAGGAAACTGCTGTGGTCTACGGAGGCTTGGTGGATGACATGGCCGGTGGTGGCGTGAAGGCTGTTGTGGCAAGAGATCCTGGGAGTCTGGGTGACCAACATCGAGAGGAAGGGGGCTTGATGGCCAAGCGTGTTCCCCAGAACTGAGAAACATGCCCCTCTTCCTCCTCCAGACTGGGCGTGGGCATGACGGTGACGGTGGCAAAAGGAGACGTGAAGGCTGCAGCAGTCGACAAAGGCGAGATGGATGCTGCAGTCAGTGTCCTCCTTAGCCGACGGCGACCATGACGTGTGGCACGAACCGTAGCAGGAAAACGGGGCCCATCCAAAAAACAGAACGGGTGCTCTCTCCGCAATCTTAAAAGGATCTTCTGGGTCTTCTCTGCGGAGAGAGCAACACCGCAGATGACGTCTGCAGGGTTCAAGTGTGACTGGATCATTCTGTC
>NC_051432.1:4512537-4527705 GCF_001649575.2 Kryptolebias marmoratus
CTAGAGACAGGTGTAGATGGGCGTGGCAGGAAGGCAAAAGAGTGACTGGGGAGGAGTGAATAGTGACAGCAAACATGAACAGGAAAAACTAAACTGAAAAAATAACTCAAACCGAAACAAGACAATAATCAAAACAACAAACTGAAAATACCAAACTATGACCGAAACAAGACAATAATCAAAACAACAAACTGAAAATACCAAACTATGACAAAATGCTGAAACTTAAATTGAGTTTTTTTGGAAGTCTTGTTTTTGCTTTGAGATTTTCTGTTACAAAACTCACTGAGTGTCTGCTTATTATAGTGATATGATCTACAAGCGGAGGTTGAAAGAGTACTAAAATAACATGCTCAGATAAAAGTAAAGTTACTTTGTTGGCATTTTATTCAAGTACAAGTAAAGTTACTTGGTAAAAAATCTACAAGTCAAGAAAAAGTTAGTCACTACAAATTAACTTTTTTACAAAGTTACTTAGTTACTATTTTAACAACAGAAGGGCGTCTCTCCTGCTGTGGCATTTTTTGTGCAGTTACAAAGTAAAACATGTCCTTGCATGATATTTAAATCTGAGAGAATAAATTGACTTTTCGGTGCAGACCATCCCACAGTGCTCAACTTGTTCAGTAACCAAACATGTTGAACAAAGCAGGAGGTAGAAAAAACTCTTAAATGATTGTCATAGTAACAGACTGAACTCAGTTTGAGCCTGGTTAGATCACCACTGTAACAGAGACCGAGTTTGAACCAAGTTTAGTCACAATGGTAACGAATCATCACCTGCTGCTGCAGAGCAGGTGATGATTAAACGGTCAGTAAGAAGCTCTGTCTGTGAACTGATTAAGGAAAGGAACAGACTCAGTCACTGCAGACATTATGGTGCACATTTTTTCCCCTCCTGATTTTAATTCACATGTTTACATTCACATTTTTACTCAGTACCAAATGGACTTTCAAATGTAACTAAGACTAAAACATTCTTCTTCTCTAATTCATGTTGTACGATGGGGACAGACAGATTACTGTCCTCCCGAAGACTTCCTTACTTCCATTATTTAAAAAGGTTTTCTTGGAAAAAAACCCCCTCAAAAATGAACAGATTACATTATTATCTTTGCTTTTGTGGTTAATTCTTTCCACCCTAAAAGGCTCAAACTGAACTAGGAAAGGTGGTATTTAATGATTTTACTCCGTACAGTTAAATGTAAAATCATGAATCCTGGGGCATTTTAAATGATTATGAGTCAGACGCATCTGCCTACAAATGTTATGACTGTTTTTGTCACCGTTTTGAAAATGACAAATGTGATTATTATTTAAGTGTTTTATGTTTTTATCTAGTTTTGATATTAATGAATTCAACATTTCTGTGGTGTCCAGTGTGTTGTGCAATTTACAGTTTACTGATATTTTAATGAAAAACTGACATTAAACAAAATTACTGCAATGCTGATACACAAAGTATTGTGTAAATAAAGGAAGGTTTGTGGATTTGCACAGATGAAGCTATCTGACCTTGTCCTTGATCTTCCGCCAAGGTAGCTGTCCAACAGCGAACTCCACCAACATGTAAAATAACGACCAAAGGTCATCATGGCGACCCATTTCCTGCAAAAACACACACACAAATGAAGCAATGCACATACTGTTAGACAAATCAAGTTTCTGTACAGATTAAGCTCACTTTTTAGAACAATCTTAAGCATTTTGGCAAAATAAAATTAAAATGAATAATCTGTTATTTTTTCATAAACATTTAGCAGTGCTTTTTGTCCAGTGGAAATACAATCTGATTTAGCTCTTTTCAGAAGACGCGAGCTTGTAAAAAGTGCCAGGTAAATCTTAAACACAAGATACCATAAGGTCTGTTTCATACAAAGCGAGTAAGATGAAAGGGGGAAACTGTTTCAGCAACTGAACTCTGCAGGTGTTGAAAACAACAAAAGAGACTGACCTTGTTTTTGTGAGCATTAACTGAAGCGTAGCGGACCGTTCCTCTGAAACCTGCCACAGTCCTCGGCTGAACACACAAAAAAGTAAAGTTAGTCAGCCTCCAGTCCATCTTCTCTTTCTTTATTACATATAACTACAATGATAGAAAGGTAAAAGGTTTGTTACTGTTACTGTAAGGTGGGACCATTTCTACTTCAGTTAACAGCAGAAGAAAACTGCTGCTATAATTGATCAAAAATACACTTTGCTTGTTCAGTCTGAATCCAAATGAAGGAGACCCTGAAGTGTTGGCCAGCATTTTTTAATGTTTTGCCATTAAACTTTGTTTTATCATTCTTTGCGAAGAAAAAGCAAACCAACGTAAAAAAACAAATTAAATGACAACGATGTCTGGTTTCAGATATAACTCCAGCATCTCGGCACAAGAGACAAAAACCATAAACACTTTGTACATTTAAATTTTAAAGTTTAAAAGATCAACTTCTGTGTTGTGATTCAGCCACTGCAAGTTATATTTTTAAAATGTTCTTGTCACACACTGTTCACTTGCTGCAGAGGCATTTCAACCAACAGGCTAGAACCATATTGCTAATATTTTAACATACAAAACTTAAAGTCATTCATCAATTTATACCAATACTGTTACAGTGGATTCCACAGAGCATTACATTCAAAGAAATGCATGTTTTCCCACTTCAGACTCTCATTTCTGGTGCCAACAGATGAAAATCTAAGCAGATAATGAAACAAACAAGCATCAGAAGAGGGTCCCTCTGCATCTGCACAGCCTCCACCAGGAGTGGCCTTAGAAAGTATTCAGACTCCCTCCGCTTTGCCATTTTTTATGTTTCAGCCTGATGCTACAATCATTTTAATTCTGTTTGTCATATCAATCTGCTCCATGTACCCTGTAATGAGAAAGTGGAAACAGAATTTCATAAAGTTTGTAAACTTATTAAAAAGTTAAATGTCCCATTTACATAAGTATTCAGACTAATTGCAACAATATTTGAAATTTATCTCAGGTTTGATTGCAGCTGAGATGTTTCTACACCTTGATTTGAGTCCCCTGTGGTAAATTCAACTGGTTGGACGTGACTTGGAAAGGCACACACCTCAGGATTGTAACAAGGCACAAATCTGAGGAAGGCTACACAAAAAAATCTGCTGCACTGCAGGTTCCCCAGAGTACAGCTGTCCCCACCAGGACGCTCCTGAAAGCTGGTCACACTGAGCAGTCAAGTGACCAGGAACTCCATGGTCATTCTGACTGATTCTGTGTGGAAATGGGACTAGGACAACCAGAACTGCAAACCTCCTCTGATTTGGGCTTTATGGCAGAGTGGCTTGACAAAAGCCTCTTCTCAGTGCAAAACTTTTCAAATCCCGCTTGGAGTTTACAAGAAAAAGCACTTGAAGGACTCTCAGACTGTGAGGAATAATGTTCTCTTGTCTGGTGAAACCAAGAATAAATTGTTTTGACCTCAATTCTAAACATAATATCTAGAGAAAACCAGGCGCCGCTCAACATCCACCCAACAGTGAAGCATGGTAGTAGCAGCATTATGTTGTGGGGATGTTTTTCAGCAGCAAAAACTGGGAGAGGGAAAATCTGAACGATGTAAACTACAGAGGTATCCTCAATAAAAACCTATCACACAGAACACAGGAACAAAGACTGAGCTAAAGGTTTACCTTTCAACATAATGTAACATGACGGGAAGAATGAATGAATGAATGAATGTTGATGATTTTTGTGTGCGTATATCTAATAAGAAATTAGTCAAATGGTTTCGCTGCTAGTGACATGCCAAGTTGTTTTTCTGACCACCTTGGTGCTTTTCCAGACTGAATGCTATTTTTGACACAACATCTACCCTAAGGTGCGTCAACTCTGTACTAAGTGAAGGGTTGGATACTTATGTAAAGGTGGTGTTTCAGTTTTTTATTCTTACTAAATTTACATAACTGTATATAATTCTGATTTAACTTTTTCATTATTGAGTACTGAGTGTTGATTGACAAGTAAAATCTAAATTTAAACAATTGTAGCATCAGGTAGCAACATAATAATTGAAGTGAAGGGGGTCTGAAGCCGCTGTATGTCAGAGAATATTTTATTTAGTCAAAGCACATAAAGATGAATATATTTATATTTAATTTTATATTTGGGTGGTGAGCAGGGGCTAAGAGGTACTGTACATAGACTGAAGTACGCCTTTATAGAGTCTTTGTTATTTTATAGACTTGAAAAGCCAGGGATAAAATGATTGGCCTCACTCCAACTCTGCTTTTGAAGAAACTGGTGGACAAAAGTAGATCCACCCATTTTCTGTACCTGCTTTGTTCTGTTCAGGGTCATAGAGAGGGCTGATGGGTAAAAGACAAAGTACCCCCAGGACAGGTCAGCAGTCCATCACAGAAACACACAACCATGAACGCTGAACCTTAAGGTCAATTTAGAACCACTAGTTCAGCTAACATGCATGTTTTAGGGCAGCTAAAGTAAACCCACTGATGTGCAAGGAAAACATACAAACTCCTCACAGAAAATCCCCAGAAGGGATTTGAATCAGAGACTTTTCTCCTGTGAGGAAACCACAGTGGAGGGGCGACACAAAAAAATGACAAAGCAAACAAACATTTATGGTTTGGCAAGTTTTTGATGATGAGAATTTGCTCTTCATAGAGCCTGGCTTTGAGTGACAATTAGCTTGCCTCTCCCACGAGTTCTTCTCTTTAAATGGCCAAGACCACAACATGTCACACCCCTTTGTACCAAGAGGCAGCCAACAAACTACCTGTAGATAGAACAACCAACAACCTTTTCCTGTGTTGAGGTGCATGTAGCCGAGGCTGATCCACTCTCCATGTAGGACTGAAAGATGCAGAGAGTCTTTCCTGATAGCTGCTATAGGACTATTTAATGTGTAAAAATACTACAATATCAAATATCTATGAGATGGTACATTTGTAGGGTATTTGTGTGTTAACCGTCTGTTTATTTTTAACTATTTTTAACCACAGTTTATTATTCTTGTGTATTTTTTATTTATTGTTTATTGTAGCAGAACCAACTTATCTTTGGTGATGTCGGCAAGATGCTGTAACAAACTCATTTCCTGTATAGGATTATTAAAATATCTATCCATTTGCTCTGTATTCTGTTATTGTTCTCTGTATTTCATTTTGGTTTACTTGGATATGTAAAAAAGGTATAACACATAAAAACCTTAACAATGCACACATGATATGAAAACAGATATTTAATGATTCTCAAACTGCTACAAGTTCACTTGGTGGTTTTCTGGATCTTTCTAGTGATATGTGAAGGAAATTTAGATATCAACTATTTACAAGATAAGCTAATTAACTATAATGAAAAGCTAAACACAGAGATCGTTAAAAAAATACATCATTACAGCCAATTTTGATCCTAATGGCAACTACTCCAAACAGTGTAATGGAGAATGTTAAAGAACCCCCGTGGAAACTGGAGAGTACTACGGTTAACTGATGTGATAATGGACACTTATGCAGCACCAGGGAATTCTAGGAGCTGCCAGCAACAAAAAAAGCATGTTTTGGACTGAGGCCATTTGGTTTGCGCAACATTGTGTAGTTGCAGGTTGGTGTTTTGGTGGCTCATGTGTGCGGTGCAACTTTTGGGATTGGCTGATTGGCTGATTTCCTGACTCTTCCTGATTGACATCCCATTGGACCATTTGTCTCCTGCTCCTCCATCCACAGAACAGGTCCATCCATTAAAGTCCAGCTCTCCTGTCAATGGGTACAGCTGTGATATAATCTGAGCAGCTCGCCTCTTTGTTTGTGTGTGTTGGTGAAATGTTTGAACTTGGCCTATTAGCTGCTGTTTGAAATGTTAAGCTGGTTTATTGCCAGTTCTAGTTAAAGTTTGTAACCAAGTGTTTGGCTTGAGGCCTGTCTCTTAGTGACTGTAAAACAAATTTGTGGGTTTCTGGAGGCAGGCCCAGAAGTCTTATTTATGGAAACCTTTTGTTGTGTTTTGTTAGTATGGTTTAGTATAGTTTTGTTAGTAAAGCTTTATTTTAGATCTTTTGTTGTCTTTTAAAAGGTTGTATCAGTGGTTAATTTCTTCCCTACTTTATAGTTTGTTATTCAATGTAATATAAATTTGTTACGTAGCGTTTTGGTAAAATACTTCGGTAAGTTTTTTTGTTGGTTGATGTATTTGTTGTTGTTGTTTTTTAAGACTGATTTTTGTTAGAAGTGTAATTTATAAACCACAACTAATGGTAATCAACCAACTGTTAATGGTACCCTCTTTTTGTTCTTTTTTGTTAAAACACAAAAGACTAAACAATAAATCCCTTTTCCTTTCTCAAACCAGTTCCATCTGGTTTAATGTTACTTCCATTTTCCCTGGCAGAGCCGGGTTGTAACAGTGCAAAACAGAAAAAGGAAATTTGATTAAAGTTATCTTTAATTAGTGTTCAGTTGATGTATGTCCAAGACTATAGTGTATGTGGTGCTGTTCTCAGCTACAAATATGAGCAGACGTCACATTTTAAACAGCAGTTTTCAACCAAGGTTAGAGGTTTGGCTAGTGTGTTTGTTTATGTCAGATTTGAATAAAGGTTTTAAAATATATCACTGGTTTCAATGTCAGTCATAATTGTGGTACTTGGAGAGCTTAGTATTTTCTGAAGTGGTACTTGCTAAAAAAAAAGTTTGAGAACCACTGATCGAACCCTTTATGCGCTTAATTATTTTAAAGATATTTACCTTTTTTTACAAGTTGTCATAATAATTATTGTCTTTCCTGTGTTTTCTCTTTACACAAGGTATTTGCTTTTTCAATTTGTCCACAGATCTTTAACTTATCGATTTTCAGTATGTTTGAAGCAACATGGGTCAAAATATACCTAAAATATTTATAGCATCAAAATATTTAAGTGGTTTTTCATAAACATCAATTTTAATAATATTGAAATGGTGAAAGTTTGTTTGACTGTAAACAAGAAAACTTTTAGAGGCAAAACGCAGTTGAATATTTCAGTAGAACATATTAATGCTTAAACCAAAGTAGCATTTTAACAACATTTTAAAAGATGGTCCCAAAAAATAGTAAAACCTTGCAGGATTACCCTGTAATTACCAGTTCAACTACGCTGAATCTCAGGTTGCTCTTTAGTGCTTATTAGTGTGAGATACTTCTCACTTTTTCACATTAGCACATTGTAATCGTGTATTTTATAATGCATGTTTCACTCTGTGGTCGGCTGGCAAAGTGACAGTGACCCCTCTGTAGCTAAAGAAACCACTCACATCCCGGGGGGATTCATGGAGGTGACGGAGAAACGGGAGGCATGCACGTCAAAATCATAAGTCCAAAGGAACTGTAAGAAAAACAAAAACAACACTGAAACATAAAATGACCAAAAGAAAACACAGTTAACACATAAAACAAAACTAGAGAAATGTCACAGAAC
This sequence comes from Kryptolebias marmoratus, assembly GCF_001649575.2. NCBI lineage: Eukaryota > Metazoa > Chordata > Actinopteri > Cyprinodontiformes > Rivulidae > Kryptolebias > Kryptolebias marmoratus. The sequence goes on from NC_051432.1 coordinate 4,519,965, forward strand.
AGAAAGAACTGATAAAAATAATAATAATGGCTGGTGATCCATACAGACTGAACATTACTGTCACTCATTCAGAACTAATATAAATGTGAAACAGCTGCTGAAATGTAGACTACTTCACACTTTGTGGGTTCTCCAAAAGCTGCCTTTTTAAAACTCAAAACAGTTTTTATACAGAGAAAAAAAACAGTATCCAAGCATTTTTATTTCTAGACTCTGAGTTGTTTTGTTAGTTTTTTTTTCTTACGTATAATATATTGTTCAGCTTCTAAACTGCCAAAAGAGACAATTTCAGAGAACACACTTTAAATTTAAAACAGTGTTTACTTTAAACTTTAGTAAAAATAATCCTTATATATGGATTATTGTGGAAAGAAATCTCACTTCTATAAACTTTTTTTTCTTTGGGTCTGCCAGAAATTAGCTGCTTTTTGTATTCAATTAATATATATTTTGAACGGTGCTGCATTAGTACAATGGTTAGAGCTCCTGTTTTTCATGTGGAAGACCCGGGTTCGGTTCCTTGGACCTCTACTCATGTCCTTGGTGCCATTGTTTTAGAACAAGGCTGATGTACAGAGTTGTAGCAACTACAGGAGAAATAAGATGATGAGCCACACAATGAAGATCTACCAGTGAGTTGTGGAAGCTAGACAGACTATAGGTGACTATTTGTGAGCAGCAGATGGAGAAGTCCAGAGTGGGTCAGAAAGAACTTCATTGTCTCTTTGTGGATTTAGAAAAAGCAAACGACAGGGTGCTGAGGGAGGAGCTGTGGTGTTGTATGAGGATATCTGGAGTGGTGGAGAAGTATGTTAGACTGGTACAGGACATGTATGAGGACAGCAGGACAGTGGTGAGGACAGCAGGACATGTATGAGGACAGCCGGACATGTATGAGGACAGCAGGACAGTGGTGAGGTGTGCTGGAGGAGTGACAGATAGCTTCAATGTGAAGGTGGGACTGCATCAAGGATCGGCTCTGAGCTTCTTGTTTGCTCTGGTGATGGACAGACTAACAGATGAGGTCATGCAGGGATCCCTGTGGACTATGATGTTTGCAGATGACATCATCATCTGTGGTGAGAACAGGGAACAGGTGGAAGAGAACCTGGAGAGGTGGAGGTATGCACTTGAGAGACGAGGGATGAAAGTCAGCCATAAGAGGACAGAGTATCTGTGTGTGAATGAGAGGGAGGCAGGTTGAACAGTGAGGCTACAAGGAGCAGAGGTTACAAAGGAGCAAGGAAAACAGGAAGTGTGGTAAAGAGGTGAAGAAGAGAGTCCAGGCAGGATGGAGTGGATGGAGAAAAGTTTCAGGAGTGATTTGACAAAAGGGTGGCAGCAAAGGTCAAAGGAAAGGTTTACAAGACAGTGATGAGAGCAGCTGTGTTGGATGGTTTGGAGACAGTGGGACTGACAAAAAGAGACAGAACTGGAAGAGGCAGAGCTGAAGATGTTGAGGTTGTCCTTGGGAGGGACAAGGATGGACAGGATTAGGAATGAGGTCATCAGAGGTACAGCACAGGTTGAAGGACTGGGAGATAAAGTTAGAGAGACCAGACTGAGATGGTTTGGACATGTGCAGAGGAGGGACAGTGGGTGTATTGGTAGAAGGATGTTAGAGATGCAGCTGCCAGGAAAAAGACAAAGAGGAGACATATGGATGCAGTTAGAGAGGACATTGAGGGAGTTGGAGTGAGGACAGAGGACACAGAAGACAGAGTTAGATGGAGGAGGATGACTCACTGTGGAGACCCCTGAAAAGGGAACAGCCGAAAGAAAAAGAAGCAGATTTTGCAGGTTTGAGCAGGTTTTCAGTTCGCAGTTATCTGGCAATAACATTAACATTGACAAAATCAACAAACTGCCTGAAAGTTAATTTCACTAGATTGATATTTGTAATTTGATATCTGTAATGTCGTCTTTTATATTGTGCTTTAGATGATTAAGCTATGAGAACCCTTTGTTGCTGAAACGTGCAGTCTGGAGACAAACGCCAGCAGACAGTCCTGCGGAAACTGAGAAAAGTGTTGCTACAATCAGAGCTTACATCTCTTCAAGTGAGAGATGATGGGGGGAAGAAACAGAGCGAAGAAAGAACAGGAAGAGGAGAGGAACAGGATGAAGAGAAAGGGGGAAAAGGGTGGAAAACGTGAGAGAGAAAGACAAGTTTCTTGGATCTGTGAGCTGAAGCTGACTCAGCTGTAGAGAGAAGAACAGGGAAACACATGATGGATGGAGGGAAAGAAAACGAGAGAGACTGGGAGTTAGGACGCTCACTGAGTGACGCAAGTTAAAGCATCAAATATTCATCTCACTCCTGCGACTGAAACAACACAACACTGCAGAAGGAGAGTGAGGAGGAGAGGAGGGGAGGTAGAAAATAATGGGAAAAGAGAGGAGGAGGAAGGTGAAAGAGGAGAAAGATGGAGACCGGAGGAAATTAACTGAACAGGGAGGAGAAGAGGAAGAGGAGAGGAGGAGGCACAGAAAATGGAAGCAGATCACGTACTCACAAATCTAAAAATAGCTCAGTCCGAGTCTGACAGAGAGAAAATAAATAAAAGAGGGGAAACAGAAAGAGCTGAACAACAGGAGCTTAAGCTGATCAGACTGAAAATACAAACTCCAGTAGAACTGAATTTCCACAACAAACACCTGGATACATCTGGACTTTCCACAGCGAGGGCTCTTTTACATTCAGGTAAATTTAGTCCATCTCCTCATCTTATTACCAAAGGGCTTTTGTCAGGTTCCATAAAACTACCCAATCAATCCCTGAGACTTGTTATTGATCCCAGAGATTCACACAGAACATCAGAGAGGACCAACAGACTAATGTGATCTTATGCTGCAGTGCAGCAAACATGCCCATTTACAGCTGCTTAATCTGCTTCAAGAGAACTGAAGCACACAAAATAACTTATCTGACAAGTGTGTCGGACCATTTCTGTCAAAAATACTGAAATTATTCCTTTTATTCAGGTGTCAAAAATATTTAATTGATTACAATTTAGTGGTTACATTGAAAAATATTGTTCAGCTATTTACTTATTTTCATTCTGCAGAGTTTAATCTCTTGGGATAAACTCTACTTTTTATTATAAAATCTAAAAGCTGAAGTAAAACTGGGTAAAGATGAATAAAATCTGTCTTATTGTCATGAAGATATTTATCATTTTTTATTAGTAAAAATGGAGGACAATCTCTGTTAATGACAAATAATTCACAGGTTTATTAACAACAAAAAGAATTTGATACAATTTAGCTCATCTTTTCAAAGCTACACAAAGTTCAATAGCCAAAAGTTAGACATTTTTAGGTGTGGGCCTTTGTGCAAATCAGTGCAGAAGTGTAAGTGTGTTTAAAGGACTGTTCTTGTTCCGAGATTTAGCCCTGTTGAATTATGAACCTTTAATAAATGTGTCCCAACATCTTGACTTGGGTTTGATAGTTGCTATGCAGAGGATTTGTGCTTCTCTGCAGGAAAAGAAATTGTGATGTAGAAGAAAGAGGTTGTCAGATGAAGTTACAGTAAACTAATTAAATCATTTTTATACTGCAACAATTCTCAAAGCCTGGACTCCTGCCTGGATCCAAACTGAACGACAAATCAATCCAGACCCAACCCACGTGTTATAAAAATGTTTTATGTGATGCAATGATGTTTATATTTACTACTCTTTACATGGAGTGTGGCTCCTTTAAGAGTGCGCACAGACAAAGAGAGAGTGCACAGGACGAGTGAGGGACAGAGAGTTTGTGTTCGTATCGGTGTGGAAATCAGCTGTAAAAGGTTGTATTTCTGGGAGTAAATGAGCAGTGTAGGCTGAAGTAACAACGATAAATGCTACGACTTTTCAACTCATAAGCTCTCTGAGTCTGTTTTCCCCTGCTGTGTAAAGAAAAAGGGTTAATCACAAAAGCAGGTTGCAGCTTCGGCTTCTGTCAGTGTCATTATCAGAAACTAAGGAGGTGGAGAAGCAGGTGTTATGTCACGTTGCCAAGGTTTTAGCTAAATGTGCAAAGAAAAGTGGGGTATAATTAGAAAACAACAGCTTTTAAGGGTGAGTGGACAGAGAAATATGCATTTATCTTGTCTTAACCAAATTATTGCTGACAATTATTATTCTCTGATGCTTATTGCTGACGCCTGACAAATGAGCATTTAAGACAGTTACTCTGTCTGACAACATCGTTTGTGTTGAGGTTTAAGCAGCTACACGGAAGGCAGACAGTGCCTTTTTCACACTAGGTTAATCTGTATTTTAACTAGCTCAGTGCATCATTATGATGTTATAGAGACTTGTTGCCTTTAAGTTCAGTTGATTTCACAAGTTTCTTGGGGATTTTATTTTGTTGAGGCTTAAAAAGTAATTAGGCTAATCCAATTTGAGTTCAAATGTTTTGTAAAACAGTGCACATTAAGTTTTACTGTCAAATAACTGATGACTTCCACACAACTGATATTCGTTTTGGATGTAGTGATGACTTATATATATATGGACGTAAAGCTGCCAGCTGACCCACCCTGCAGCTCGACTAAAGCCACAAAGCTCGGATTTTATTGTGCCCTTCTGTTTAGAGAGCAAAAATGGCTTTTTTTAAATAATACTTGCTGTGGAAAATGCAAAACAGAAACTTTAGGCACTGTTTTTATTTCCACAATGACACCGTTAGTTTTTGCACCTAAAAGAGGTTGAGAGCATTTGAAGAAAGAAATGACGTGGTGTTGTTATCTAACGTCCACAACACAAACATTTACAGGACAAATTACAAATATGTGGTGAAAGTAAAAAAAAAAAACAGTCTACAGTGTGGTATGTTGAGTGGATCTGCTGCTTTTGTGAAATATAAGACAACAAAAACACAGATGTCTTGCTTTTTTTCTTTTTAGCCAAAGTTATCTGACTATAAATAATTCAGACAAACAGCTGATGAGGGGCCTGTGCTACAAAGCAAACTGGTGACCTACTGAGGGAACTTCAGGTTCAGTTCAGGATTTTATTTTCATGAAGCTGGTTCCGTCACGGTGGTAACTTCTGCTGGTGCCCGATTTATAGATCACACGTTAACACAGCACCTTTCAACCAATCCAGGTGCTTAAATATGCAGAACTGCATGTTCATGTTTTATAAAACAGAAGATAATCACTCTGGTAACTGTTTTTAGTTCAGGAATGAACATTTTTAATTAAATATTTCTAAACTATAAGAACTATCCTTGTTGATTAATCATAAAGAATCAGAGCAGAATGCATCTACTCACCAAACTACTTCAATTGGTCTCAAAAAGGCTTAGAAAATGTTTGAAAGACTGAATAAAATCACAGGCTAACTGTAACATTTTTCATGCTACATTACAGAGATTGGTTAACAGAAAATGAAGTTTAAAATAATGGCTGAGCTGTTTTTATCTTTGTTCCTCATTTAGAGCGGAGAGTTTTATTAAACAGTTGGAATCATATTTTGAAAGGGTCAGGTTAAAACTTATGTTGCAAAAAAAGACGACACCTGCAGCTTATTAAATAAATTAAAAACATATTGTAATAATCAGATCTATTCAGGTTTTGTTGATGTGGAATTGGTTTTAGAATGCTTAACCTGTGTTGCAACAAGAAACAATCTTGATAAATTATCTCCACTTTGAGAATCTCACCAGCAGAGCTGAACGTTCCCATCAGTGCCGTTTACAATTTGCGACCAAGAACTTATTGTCAAGCTCGAACCCAGAGTGCAGACTCATTCTCAAAAATAAAAACTAATTTATTAAATAAAGAAAATAAACAAAAGCAAGCAGCTGACATGGCAGCAATTAAACTTAACAAAATCCAGAGCATGGCAAGGTGAAGCAAGGCAAAGAGAAAACAAAACACAGCGACAGCAATGACAAACAATGAACCGACAGATTGTGGGAGAAGTGTCCGGGTTTTTGAATACTGAGGGTGACGAGGTAAGTGGAAACAGGTGAGTGGGGATAATGACAGACAGGTGGAGATGGGCGTGGCAAGGAGGGCAAAAGAGTGACAGAGGAGGAGTGAATACTGAGCACAAACAGGAAAAGACCAAACTGAAACACTAACTAAAAATCGCAACAAAACAATAAATATAACAAAACAGAAAACACAAAAATCCAAATCCTCACACTTATTTACCTAATTTAGTAATAATGGTCCTAATTATTTATCTTGTCTTCGATGACAAAACAACCTAAATATTAAATTAAAAAAATTATTTCAGCAAAACATTCAGGAAAACGCCAACAAATGGATGCTGGGCTCCAGTTTTTTACAGAGTTGTGATGAAGCAGTGTTGTTGTTGTCGTTCAGTGGAACAAACTAAAACACATCTTCACTCTCATTTTACAGGTCCAGAGATGTAGTTCAGAGCAGACCAAGTAAAAATAAGGAAAGAAGTAAAAGAAGATAGTTATTTACCGGTCGGACCTCTCCGTTGGTGTTGGTATACTGTCGTGCCAGACCGAAGTCCAGCATGTAGCACTTCCTGTAGGTGGAAGGAAGTCGGCCCATCGCAAAGTTCGACTGCACAGACAAAACACAGAAACTAATCAAAGGCCTAGCATTCCTTGAAGGAATGCCTTTTGTCCGCCGCCTTTCATGCCAGAGTTTTGAACTAAGATCATCTCATGCTGGGAAGGAATGACGTTGGAGCTGTTTTAGTCAAACCATAAAAATGATGTTACGAATAATCTCCTGTGATATTGTGAGATCTTGAGAGATCTAGTAGAGCTCTGAGAAAATTTTGGAAATGACTTTCAGCTACTACCACACCAAGTTTTACCCTAATATCTGTAAAACTTTTTTGTTGGCTCATGTTGATTATCTGTGGTGGCCATCTTGAGCACAACTCTAGAAAAGGGGTGATCTAGATTTGTACTGAGTCCACCCGAGATAATGTAGATGTCGATTCAGTTATTAATTTCTTAAAGTTTCATTAAAATGTATCGACTGGTTCATAAGATATTCTGCTAACGTTAAAGAGAAACAAACAGACACACACACACACACACATGGCAGCAGGTGATAATCAGGTCACTAAACAAAGAGCCATTTCATGAAAATGTGACTGAATTACTTTTCACAGAGAAGTATTTCACTATTTCTTTACTACTAAATGTAAGGTTCTACTGAATGTAAAACTACCAACATCATATATAAGTAAAGAAGGGTCTTTTTTAAGGAAAAAAAGCCAAATATTACATGGAGCTGCCTTTTCTGTTTGAAGGATTTTAATAGTTCTGATATGACTCTGCAACTTAAGGCAAACTGATGTTATTAGTTATTTTTTCAGCTATGAGATATTACCAAACTTTTAAAATTTCACAAATTGGGAAAATTACAAAAAACATTAAATATTTGCTTAGATTTTATTGCATTATTTTGCTTTTTTGGGCCTTAGGAGACAGTGGGACTGGCAAAAAGACAGGAGACAGAAGTGGAAGTGGCAGAGGTGAAGATGTTGAGGTTGTCCTTGGGAGGGACAAGGATGGACAGGATTAGGAATGAGGTCATCAGAGGTACAGCACAGGTTGAACGACTGGGAGATAAAGTTAGAGAGGCCAGACTGAGATGGTTTGGACATGTGCAGTGGAGGGACAGTGGGTGTATTGGTAGAAGGATGTTAGAGATGCAGCTGCCAGGAAAAAGACAAAGAGGAGACATATGGATGCAGTTAGAGAGGACATGGAGGTAGTTGGAGTGAGGACAGAGGACACAGAAGAC
>NC_051432.1:4527994-4534108 GCF_001649575.2 Kryptolebias marmoratus
ATTGTTAGGAGAGTGAGAACAATTTGCAAGCAATCCAGCTTACATCACATCTCAGCTTTAAAAGCTCAACTCCACACTCTCTATTTCTGAATTGAGAAAGCTCCTCGGATGAGAAGCGAAACATCTTCAGCTACAGAATAGAAGTCCAGTTGTTTTTGTTTTTTAACTTTTTTTGAATTTACCATGGCCTGGATGACTGAGAATCTACACCAGCATGTTTACATCACAGATTCTGGAGAAACATGAAACAAGACAAAAGGTGCTAAGATGTTCCATCGCAATGAAGACAGAATCATTTCCAAAAAAGTTTCAAAAATAGCTGCTTGAGTTTTAGATCTCAAAGAGATTTCCCCCTTTTTTTTTAGATATTTAAATAAAATAAATAGTTTGTAAAAATAGTTTTTTTTTCCTATTTCCTTCTCTACATCAAAGCTTGACACTGGATTGTTTTGCTGTTATTACAGAAATTTGAATTAACTAATAATAACAATTACTTTTGAATATATAAGATGACAGTCCTCCAAGTCTTGACATTTACTCCTCAGGCAATGAGAGATTGTCTTTCTCTATTTGTTAACACACCTTTTCATACAGGAACTCTACTATAACATTAATTTAATGTTTTGTACTGATGATTCGCTGCACATCAGACACATCAGACCAAGTGTCTGTGTAAAACGTAAAATAGCAAAGAACTCTTCTTCACCGTACCGGTTTTATGTCGCGGTGCAGGAAACCCACTGAGTGGATGGCTTCGATGGACTCCAGAATCTGTTTGCCCAGTCTCAGGGTGGTGCTCATGGTGAAGGTTCCTCGGGGCTGACTCCTCCGCAGGTCGGCCAGGTTACGACCCTGAGACAACACAGAGAGCAAAATATAAGCCTGTTTGATACAAAACATCAGTTATCTTTGAGTAAATGTTCTTCATAGCTTCATTTAGACAAGAAGCTGACTACTGAAAAGTAGTTAGTTTAAGAAATGTTGCCTGATTTTTGATGATTTATTTGACAAAAACTCCTAAGGTGTTTTGGAGATAAGAAGAATCTGATATTTTACCTTATTTTTTACTTAGTAAAATAGTCTGATCAGTATCCAGCCGTCGCTGAGTGAGCCTGAATGTGACAGCAGACCAGACTTGTGCCAGGCTGACACTGAAGCTAACAACGCCAATTTAGTCTTTTTTGTTTTGTTTTGTTACAAAGAAAGTTAGATTACCACCAAGATAAGCATTCAAACATGAAAACCTGTTTAGGCATGGGCTGAAAAGACTAGACATTTTGTAGACACTTGTATGGCCCCTTTCACGCAAGACATTAAGAATCATAGGCTATAACCTGGTCATCATGTGGCAGCATCGGTGAATGTGGTAGTATTGTTGTTGAAACATGCTGCAGATGTAAACAGTATGCTGAGGGTGCTGGTAAGTATCTTAAGGATGCAGAGAACTGCAGAAAAAAAACTATTTGAAAAATACTAAAAGCATAGCAACATCATAATTGCCTTCACATTGAAGAAAATTATTTAAATTTGCTATGATTCAGACATGTTCCAACAAGTCGTGGAGAGTACAGTATGTTTGTCCTCCACTGTGAAGGAGACCTACAAGAAGTGGATTTACGCCCCATCTACCCTACCTTTGCTATGTTTTGATAACAGATTTTTTTTTCCTCAGTTTATTCCAACAAAATCATTGAAATACCCATACAGGACCACTAGGTGGGGGGAACGTCCACACAAATGCCATATCAAAAATCCAGAGAAAGAACATTATTAGCTTGTTTAAATCTTCTCACAAAAGTCTTTATTTTACTTTGATGCGGTTTCCAGTTTCCTCTCAGTTATTAGCCATTTCAACACATAATCACATTTTGACAGCAACAGGATCAGGATAAAGCAAGACAGATGTAGAAACAACATTGTGTGGATTTATAGAGCACAAGGCACTAGCAGGCATGTGCAAAACAGTCTGCCAAGTTTTAAATTTCTAGTCTACACTGAAACATCAGAAATAAAGTTTGCAAGAGTCACTGCTTATATTTGCTTTTTGTTTTTTTCCATCAAAAACCAGATTTGAAAGTGCAGCAGAAAAGTTTTGTTTGTAGTTTCTGGATGTTTAGAGTCAAAAACATGCCATTTCAACCAGGATTTCAGTTTTCAGATGGTTTTTGGAAAACTATAAAACAAAAATTAATGTTGATCAAGCTACATACTGAAATGGAAGTATACCCACCAGCATTACAACATAACTATGATACTTTTTGATTTATCCAAAAGGTAATTTCAGCAAAATGTTGTTCACACAAAACAAGATGTCAGCTTTACGTCAGCACACAAACTGGTAAATGTGAGGCGGTCTGACTCTGGAACCTGTCAATTCATTTTCACTTTCCAAATAGCCCCATTTCTCAGTGCAGGACAAGCTGCTTCAGACAAATCTAATACCATTCAGACCAACATATTGTGTGACTTAGAGCGGATCAATGTGCCTCTACTGTTCAGTTGTCTGATAGAAAACCCATCCCTGGTTAAATAAACCAAGATAATGTTTTATTAAATAGAAGACAGATCAGAATCCATCTAACAAGCAGATGAAAACCGATCCCTCAGACTCATCTGGCTTGTAGCTTTACATCTTATCTACTGAAAAACAACGCCCCTCACCAAACCATTTTAGAGTAATTCTAGTTTATGTCAACCTGTCATATTTCCCTGCACCTTCCCTGTAGAGATTTGAGGAAATAAGAACAAATGACCCATCTCTGACACTCAGTCAATCCCTCCAGGACTTCGCGGGCATTTTTTGTGATTGTTGCGGCTAAAATGCCTGATTTTGCGGGGCATTTTCCTAAAAGTTGGGATGAAAAGTTGCAATTTTTTTTTTTTACCTAAAATCAATAAAAAACTATAACTTTTAATATATAAACCAAAAATACTCACTAGTTTTGTAAGATAATTACCAACAAACATTGACATTATCAAAAGATGCTTTATTTGAGAACTTTGACAGCTTATAAACTGACATTCATGAGCATTTCTGGATTGTCCCTGGTCTGCAGCTCTCCTCGCATGTTTTGCAGACACAAAGTGTTTGTCGATGCGTTTATGTTCGATGATTACACTGCAGGACGTGCAAAACAGCTTCCCCCCACTCTCGTGCAGCTGGGTAGGAAACTGTTTTGCGTGGTCCTTTGCTGAAATCTTTGTACATTTTGGCTTCGGTCGCTGCTCCTGCATGCTCCCGGGATTCTGATGTTAACAGGAAGTGACGTCATGTGTCTTCTTCGTGAGTTATTTGGGGTTATTTTGTATTCCACACTGCACAAACCCACAAAGAAGACACTAGACCGCAGAAACAGTGGCGAATCACTTTAGAAACAATAAATATTGGGTTAAAGTTGCGGGAAAAATGCGGTGTTTTGGGCAAAGTTGCAAAAAGTTGAGATTTCGCGGGGTTTGCTTGATTTTGCGTTAATAGTTGTGATCGCAACATCCCAAAATCCTGGAGGGTCTGCTCAGTGTGGGTTAGTATGTGGGCTGTTAAAGGAGGCACTGATCTGTCGAAGGGAACTGCAGTTCAGCTGACCTCAAGCTTAACTTCAATAAGCTCCGAAAAAAACGATACATAATTTTAACAGAAATTCACATTATATAATTGACATTTTTTGTTAATTTCCAAGGGTTTTTCTGTTTTTGAGTCTTTGCCACAAGAGTCTTTTCAAAACTTCATTGAAGTCAAAAGTGTTAACATTAAACAAATCATGTCTTTTAAGGATTACAGTAATGTTGTTATTTAACAATAAAAGCATCCACATCCCTTACTCACCTGAAGCTGCATAACCACGTAGTTGAATTTGTCATTTCTGCCACAGCCAATAAACTTACAGACGTGGTTTTTACCTAAAAAAAAAAGACAGAAAAATGCAAAAATTATTTCATACACATTAATGCAGACACTGGCCAACTAAAATAGTTAAAAAAGAAAATAATCTTACCCAAGCTGCATTATATTTAAAATAAAATCATTTCTATTCTAGTCTAAACGAGGCAGGCTTGTTGAGAATTTTGATTAATGCATCAGAGGTGAGTCACTCTCATTAAAGATAAAATAAGTGATGACAGAGTCATGAGTCAGTGACAGCATCTGCTCAGCAGAAAGCTGCAGAAACTCATCCGATCACGTGGAGCTTTCAGCAGAGAAGGGGCAGCTCCTCAAAATCACTGACTTGAATCTCACATGAACACTAGTTAAACATGAAGACTGTCCTACTGTCTCTATTCATAAAGTGAATATAGATCTTTCAACAAAAGTTTCAGAGCTATTTATTCAATTTACACATTTCTAGCTGAGCATAAATCAAGGATTCTGAAACTGTCACGTCAGGATAACAGTAAAAACAGCAGCTATACTCAGCCAGCCTTTCTGCCAAAAAGAAGGATAAATCAAAATAAGATCCTGTCAGTATGATTTATGTTGTGATTCCTGTTAAAGTGATTCAGAACGAGCAGAATGAATCCTCTGGTTCAAAAAAGGCTTATAAAATATAAATCTTCCAATTCCACTGGCAGCTTTAACAAAACATGATAGAAAACGAGAAACTGCTCAGTCACTTGGGTTTAAATTATTCAAAGAGTGAGACAGGATATTTGCTGAAACCTGAAAGGGGTGAAATCTTTTGAGTTTAAAGAGGTGGGGGAGTAACTGCTGGGTCGTGTTGGCCGACAGCTGGAAACTCCTCTGTGACGAAGAGGAAGCTGCTCAGATCATCACCAAAGCAGCCAATCGCCTGCTGCCCTAACATACACACACGTGACACGATCACTGCCAGGCTGTGACATAATACTGTTACACAATATTCACCACTTATCTCTGGGATGTAAATCCAAAGTGTGGACAGACTTTGAAAAACCTTTGTACAGGGTTTTTACAAATAAAAATTACAATTTATTTTCCCTGTCAAAGTTGAGGCACTCAAGGGGCTATTTTGTCATAAGCAAAATTCTAAGTGGGTAACCATTACTAACGCTCATATGCAGACATCAACACACACTTTGGTTTGAGACTCTTTCACAGTGATGACGAATGTGCAAGACTCTTCACAATCACACAAACACAAACAACCTTTTAGAGCATGGCTGGACTGCAGCAAACTTTAGTAAAACCATCCTCATTGTGACGACAATCATGACATTGCAACACTCTTGATACTCACCGAATATGTTTTTTTCTGCTATTTTCATTTGTCTTTAAGATGCTCTTTTGTACGAAAGCGCATTGCATTCACCAAAGAAGAAAGGAGTCCAGGATGCCTCCTGGATGACTCCCTGGTGAGGTTTTCCGGGCACATCCCCCCGGGAGGAAGACCCAAAAAACGCTGGAGGGACTATGTTTCTCAGCTCGCCTGGGAACGCCTTGGGATTCCCCCAGAGGAGCTGGCCCAAGCGGCTGGGGAGAGGGAAGTCTGGGTCTCCCTGCTTAGGCTGCTACCCCCGCGACCCGACCCCGGATAAGCGGAAGAAGATGGATGTATGTATGGATCTCATAATTACGAGATCAGGATCTCGTAATTAGGAGAACAGATCTTGTAAATATGAGATAACTGGAAAGGTTTATATTTAGGCCACTGCCTTAGAATCAGTGCACATCAGCCGACAATGAAAAGTAACAGTATTGAACGCAGTCCTTTTCATCCTAGACTGATCCTCTGTCCTTCTGTGACTCTGTCTTGTGTCCACTTGCTCCATCTTTCTGTTTTCTTCTCACCGTTTCTGATTGTTGTTATATTTACGCTGGAGGCTATTAGCCTCATTGTAACTAGTTCCAAAAGTAGTATTGCTTTCATAGCTCTTTATACTGACTTTTGACATCTAGCTTATGTTTATTTCATACTTCATGAAATAAGGCCTCGTCTGCCTCCAGTGCCGCTCCCGCGGCCTCGTCTGCCTCCAGTGCTGCTCCCGCGGCCTCGTCTGCCCCATGCCTCCCCGGTCTATACCAAGTCTGCGGTGTCTACAGGGTCGGTGGTCGATGCTCCTCGCCAGGCCGCTTCAGAGGGGGTCGACGCCGTCTCTGCACCACGGGCGGGTCTGCCGGACGCCGTCGTCTCTGCACCACGG
>NC_051432.1:4534789-4561352 GCF_001649575.2 Kryptolebias marmoratus
GCCGAGGGTCGACGCCTCGCTCTGCTCAGCCACGCCGAGGGTCGACGCCTCGCTCTGCACAGCCACGCCGAGGGTCGACGCCTCGCTCTGCACAGCCACGCCGAGGGTCGACGCCTCACTCTATCCGACCTACGCCTGCTTGGTCCACGTCTACGCCAGCTTGGTCCACGTCTACGCCAGCTTGGTCCTCGCCTGCTGCGCCCAAGCTGCGAATGAGCCGCACCCCTGAACTCCTGCTTTATGCAGCAGATGGCGCTTAAACCGCCGCCGGAACTCTTGCCTCGCCGCGGACGGCGCTCGGGCCGCCCGCCAGAACTCTTGTTTGGCGTTAGGCCATGTCCGGTGTTTCCACCGGTATTTTGAGTTTATTTTGGTTACCCTGGTCCTTTTGCCCAGTCGGTTTTTTGTTTTTTACCCTCCATCCTATGTTTTGTTTTACCCCCTCCACCCTCCCGAGTCAGGTATTGTGTTTTTTTTTTGTTTTTTTTTAGGGGACTTCTGGAGCCGTCCCCTTAAGGGGGGGCTTTGTCATGGTTTGGTGATTTCAGTTTGTTGTTTTGATTATTGTCTTGTTTCGGTTTGTGTTATTGTTTCAGTTTAGTTTTTCCTGTTTATGTTTGCTGTCACTATTCACTCCTCCCCAGTCACTCTTTTGCCTTCCTGCCACGCCCATCTACACCTGTCTCTAGTCTGGTTAATTGCTTCACCTGTGTCCACTTTCCAATCACCTCCTGATTATAAAAACCTGTCCGTTTCTTCCATACACCACTGGATCATTCCGTTTTGGTCTCCTTGTGTCTTGCTCCTTGCCATGCCCTGTTCTCTCGTTTTTTTGGATTTAGTCTTTGTTAGTTTTGCTGCCACATCAGCCCTTTTGTTTTGATGGTTTTCTTTAGTTAATAAATTAGTTTCTTCAGCTCTGAGTCTGCGTTCTGGGTTCACCTCTGTCTCCACGCTTCATGACAGCATAATTAAATTTTAAAATCTGTTGTTTTGTTATTGTCTAACATGTTTAGCTAATTAAAGTTTTATCATAGTTACAAGCTTGCAAGGAGAATTGAGGTTTAAATGCAGTGGTCAAAACGACCACTGGTGACCGTTGTAGTGTTAAGTCTCCTGGTTCTCCCTCACCTTCGCAATGTTGTAAAATTAAATTAGAAAAGTAGCTGGTGCGTTTTCAGCACCACAGATGTGGGAAAAGACAGCATGACAGCGTTTTTTTTCACTAATAACAAACTTTACCACAAAGAGAAACAGTGTGGAAAATGATGATGAAAGGAAATTTCACTTCCATACTCATATCTAAGAGGAAATAAAAGCATATCAAATCCGACAACGCAGGAATTGTTTTCCTGTAGTGTAGGGCTTAGGTCAGCGATGACGGCCCTTAGCTTTTCTCCAAATTACAAGATCAGGATCTCGTAATTATGAGATAAGGTGCCTATTTCTTTTTTCTTTGGTGAATGCAATGTACCTCGGTACTTCTGTGACCTCACCACAGTTTATGCACCCATCCTGACATGACTCTCAGCCTGTCAGGACAGGCTAAGCGAACCAGCACATTGTTAATATCACTGTTAACGTGACTGCACTAAGTTGTTTCCATGACCACGGCCATTATCATAGCCCAGGCATGAGGCCTGTGTGTCCAGTCCTGCTTCACATACTTAACACCAAGACTATACTGGTGCATGCTCAAAACCATTGCTGACCTATAACGGTCTATAACGTAACACCACTGTGTTCCTAAAAGGCCCCTGAAGACCTAATCGAGACCCTGTAAAGACCATCCATGTTCTGGCTGATTTTTTTTACGCTGTGGTGGGGCCATTGCTTAATAGTTAGGGGGCTTAACAGACCTGTAGATAAGTCAGCTATATCACAGTATTCAAGTCAAGGATCTAACCAGTGGGTGGTGATAATGTGCTTGATTGCTAAGAGTCCATTTGAAATAAAAAAGCAGATATTTTATGCATTTTTTGTATATATGTATTTGCGTTAATAAGAAATCAGCAAATCTCTTCAGTATACCTTCAAAACTAGCACTCTTGTTATTTTCATTATTCTGCTCACAGTGGAACATGTAGTCTTCGATGGCTGTCGTTTCTGTAGCCTCTTTCACAAAGCAGCTCCACAAAATGACCACATAGATCAGTCCATCTTCACGCTGCCTTGAATCATTCATAAATCACCAATGGAGGCAGCCACGTCCGGAACAGACATGAGCTTTCAGAAATGAATAAAAATCATGGAAGCAAAAGAGGCGTGGAGCAGAACTTGGCTGCGTTGATAAAGGAGCGCATTAAATGTTTATCAAATGTCTTCCTCGTATAGTTTTCAAAACATGACGAAATTACTTCAGTTTAATGATTCTCTTTGTGGTTAACTAATTTTTCAAACTAAAGTTGCTGTGCGTCATCATCGATTTTACCTTGGTTACCGGGTGGTCGAACAGAGCATGTCATTGAGCCGCGTCGCTGGCTTACATTTTCAGGTCGACTGTTTCAGCTCTGTTACTAGCGCACAACACAGCACAAAGAGGTATCAGGAGTGGGTTGACTTCAAACCCTCCTCACTACTTTGGTCCATTCAGAAATCAAACCAAGGCAGCCAGAAAGCCTCTAACTCCCAGATTAAAGTGTTTTGAGAACAAGCCTTTTGTCATGGCCTTTGAATAAGCCCTTTACTACGGCACATGGACTGGCATGTAGTAGCAGTAAGTTGGGCTGCACATGGTCAACCACAGAGGATCCATTGCAGGTTGGTATGAATGACGACATACACAGTACATCACACAGGGACGAGAGGACAGCAAAACGAATGTTGGAGCATAAAATCTGCTTCAGTAACTCCTTTAACACATTCTGACTCTGCACTAAGTGGCTTTTTTAAATGCAACAGGATGTAGAACTTGTTATGTCTTGTTCCGCTGATCAATAAGCTCTGATGATGTTCACTAATGTACTCAAACAACTAAGTGATGGATGTACAAATTATACAGATATTCAAGAATGTTTACAGATTTACCAAAAAAACAAACTGTAAGTGAAATGTGTTTTGTTTACAGAGCATTTCCATTTTTCTTCCATTATAAATGAGATAAAGACACTGATGACGTGATAACTGTAAGTTCAGCTGTAGAAACTACACTTATAGGTTCAAAGTTGAATGTTTTTCATTGGAAATGGAATGGTTTTAGTTTGAAGAGGGAGGATTTCTGTTTCCACTGATAAATACTTAAATTTTTCAGAGCATATGTAAACATGGGACAGCATCTCTCACCCTGCAGCTTCTTAAGTACTGCCACCTCCATCTTCAGCACCTGCTTGGGCTGCTGGGCTGACTCCACTTTCAACGCCACATTCTCCCGTGTTAGCAGGTCCAAGGCCTCATAAATCTCCCCAAACCCACCCCCACCAATCTTCTTCAGCTAGGAAACAGAATATAGGAAATCACAAAGTTACCTCGGTGTAAAAAGAGAAAAACAATAATGCCAATAAGCACACAGAAAATCCCCACAGCTGATTTGTCTTTTTTCTAGAATTAATACATTCATGAATTTAAACTATATTATAAATTTTCTTTATTTATATTTATTAGTTTTTAATGGATAAAATATTCAGTGCAATACTTATTTTAAAATTTGACCTTTATTTTTTACTTATCTAATTCCAAATAGATTTTTTAAACTATGGTGATAACCTGCTTCTTCAACCTTTCCCAATATTTACTCTTCCTGTTATTTTTTCGTTCATCCAACAGGGCCAAACTCTTCCTTGACATATTCCTAAATTCCTCTAAAATGATGAGAAGAAAATATAATCACTTCACACACCGTTCAATCCTTTGGCTTCATTTTTCTAGTATAAAAAGTCACAGTTTAATATGTTATGAGTGTTTATTCATTTGTAGTGATCATTTGTATGTCCTAGAACACACACATATATATTTTTATTATTATTTTTTTTAATTATTTTGTACATGTAAAAATAAATAAATAAATAGTTAATAAGATAAAAGCAGTCAAATTGATTTGATTTTACACAGTGTCTCTGTAGACAGTGAATTGACAGAGGGGTTTTGTGCCTCACCACTTTCCATCGGTCTTTGACCATGCAGTTTGGCGGCAGGATGTCGGCCTGCTCAGACGTCCCGTTCATGTTGCCGTTGTCCTGGTGGCCGGGGACTAGGCACTGCATCTGCCAGCTAGACAGAACACGAGCAGCTCCAAGCTTAAAAGAGCCATTTATCTGAGAGGGTGAGGGAGCAGGTGAGGAAAGGAAGTGAGAAAGGATGAACAGAAAAGTAAGACAGAACATTTTATCATCTTGGTACTACAATCCAAGTTTATGTAGAACTCTCTGCTGGAAAAAAAAATTATAGCAGTCCAGAATAACAACAGGCATTAGATAATGGCTGACTGCCATTAGAAGCCATTCTTCAGCTGGATCAGGCTACAGGCTGGTAGGAGGGTTGCAACTGGCATTGTGTAGGGGGAAGGGTGTATGATGGTATTTGCAGTAACTTGAGCAAATATCATTTCTGCAGAGGAAGCAGCTGGACAATGTGCTCTCATCCTGACTGAAGCCGCAGGCTGCGGCGGCCTGACAGCGATCAACTGGAGCGAATCCTTAAAGACTAAACTAAACTAACAACCACCAGCATGGCAAAGGGACGGGATTCAGTCGAGGTCTGATGGGGTTTAAAACAAGTGGCTAAAATTGTGGGCACATCTGAGGGAAATTATATCTTGTGCTTTTCCACTTTTTTGCTGAGAAGAATTTGTATTAACTCTCAAATCTCAAAACCATTAATCAAGCTTAGCATAAAGTCTAACCTGGATCAATCAAAAATAACTACATCTATCTGCATACACTGATATGGTTCACATGATAGTACAGCAATGTGTTCAATGGTTAGGAGTTGTACTTGCTGAAGAAAAGTTACCCTGAAAGACAGTAGGATGTTTCTGTTTCTGGGTAAGAAACAAACCATAACAAACCCCTTTATGTGACCTACAAAAGTATTTTTTTAAGTTAAAATATTAAACTATATCTTACATTAAACTATAGCTTACATTTTATGAGCTACAGGAGTGAATTTTCCAACATATAAATGAATTTATCTTGGAAGATTCCCTGAATTTTCATTGTTTAGACTAAATTAAGCTAGCCAACTGCTGTCTTCACATCAACCGATTAAGCAGGAGGACAGTATTAATCTGAAGATTGAGTCCTCAGCAGGGATGACATTGACTCGTGCCCCAATTTATAAATAAATTACCTCATCAATGATAAGGGCTGGGTAATAAACTACAATATTTTATACTAAAACTGTAAAACATGACAAGCTGGCATCACATTTGTAAATATTCTACAAATGGAAGATTATGAAGACAAAGAGAACAGTTTGAGAAATTTTATCACAGCAAGACAGCCTGTTGTTACTGTGAAAGGTGTTCAACTGGGCAAATAAAACTTTGGTACTCCCAAAAATATGAGTGGGGTTGTCTGAAACTGGTTCCAATGGAAACTGCAAAATAATAAAATACCAGCAGATGTGGTCATTCTGAGCTAGACAAACATAAACATTGTTCATTAATAGCAGTGACTTTTTAGTGTGGTTGATCTATTAAATACTGAAATACTAACATCATATGTACCGCATCTATCTTACAGCAGCTGTATAAAATTTGTTGATATATAACATTACTTTACTGTTCTTCAGTCAGTCAGCCTGAACTGAACTCTGGCATTTACTCTTCTCAGATACAACATATCTGCCATGAATGGTTATCAGTTTTCAGTGGATTCATGGGGGAAATTTAAAGTTCAAAATGATGCATGTCAGTCCCCAAACCATGCTGTTCTGCATGCAATGCCACGGGCTATCATTAGTGCATGCAGAGCTCAGGCGGACTGCAGATAAAAATGGAGCATGTCCTCTGTATTTCCGGTCAGACCAGCCCTCAAAGAGGACTGGACAGACTGCGTAGGAAGGGAGGAGGCTTCTCTGCATCTTCAGTGATACAGCTCACGCTAGCAGCAGCATTGTCATCGTCCAGCTGGGAATCACTGCAACACTGGAGATGTAGTGAAATCTGCTGCAGGACTCAATATGCTGCTGAGACATCAGTCACTGCAGAGGACAGGACCACACAGTTCCACTGAATGCACAGCAACACTCTTACAAAACAGTAAACACATCAGTAACTAATCAGCCAATTAGAGCTGTCCAAGGAAAATTAAAGTTTCTCACATAGCGATAAATATTCACAATATTGACAAACTCAAATACAGTGATTTTGGATAAACTATAAAGTTGCTGAACTACAATAAAATGATGAACCATAATATCTATCTAAGGCTCCTTCCCACTGGATGACAATCCCACATCCTGGATGACCTATTAGTAAATGGCTGGATCGAGCCAAATTTGACAAATCTCCTTCATTGTGAAAACAATCACAATGCTGCTCTTAGTACTCCACAAATATGTTTTCTTGCTATTTTTCACATCTTTAAAATGCTCTTATGGACCCTCATCTTGCTCTATACATCAGGAGCACATGCCCACAATGGTACTACTAAATATATTCACAATAACACAACACCCTGGGCCTCGTCCTGACACAACTCTACGACGGGCTGGACACACGTAGGGCGACAAATGACAGCGACTAATGGCCCTCGTCACCACTGGGGTAAAACCCAACACACGGGACGCGATAGTGATGGCAGCTTTGCGAAAAGGAATCTCGCAACTTGTCTCCAAGAAATTTGATTGGTTATGAAATTGAAGGAATTTTGACATTTTCAGAGCAGTCTGTGTCATCGTGTGTATCTCTATAATCACTGCGTAAAATGTCATATGATAAAGGAGAGTCAAACAGCTAAAATGATGCTTTCCTCCATATTGAAAGCGGTTGCAGGCTGCAGCATACTCTCCGCTCATTGGTCAGTCAATGAAACCCTTGCTGATTGGTTTTAGTGCCATGCGACAGCGACAAAAGTTGAACATTTTCAACTCTATTTTGTTGCGTCGCCTGCCCGCACGTGCACGTCTAAGTGTATGAGCTTGAAATTTCACAAGCACGAATTTCGTCGGTCACTGGTATGAGGAGGGCAAGCAATTGTCGCTTCATCGTACAAGTTCCATAGGAAATGAACTGAGAGGGAGCGATGTTGCTCCACGTGTGTCGAGAGCATAAGACTGCGCCAGGATGCAACTATAGGCTAGAAGATCGCGTCACGCTAGTACGACACCACCGCAACATGTATGCATGACAGGGTCAGAGCCTAGACATGAGGGCTGAGTGACCAGTCTTGCCAAAGTCTGCCTCTGCTGCCCCCTTGTTCTAGTCAGTAACCCTGATACATTTCCCCTTGGGCTGCACAATATATCAAAAACATTATT
Organism: Kryptolebias marmoratus; assembly: GCF_001649575.2. Classification (NCBI taxonomy): domain Eukaryota; kingdom Metazoa; phylum Chordata; class Actinopteri; order Cyprinodontiformes; family Rivulidae; genus Kryptolebias; species Kryptolebias marmoratus. The sequence continues at coordinate 4,542,206 of NC_051432.1, forward strand.
GTCATATATTGATATTAGTGAGCACAATTTCAATATCACAAAGAACTGCTTGGACTGCAATAAATCATAGACCATTATACTTCATGTTTTATGCATTCATGTTTTCCATGCTAATATACTATATTTGGTCAATCCAACAGACTCTGACTGGCCTTGGTGCCCACACCTGCTTTAGATGATGGTGATGGCAGAAGAGAACATGAGGAGTGAGGAAAATGTGGGTATATTGCAACAATATTAAACAGCATTACTGAACATTGCCAAGTTCTTCTAATATTGTGCAGCTCTTATTGTCACCACAATAACAAACCCCCATCACTACAAAACTTTTGTGTGCTCAAAATCCTCCACAACCTATGACCACCTATGATGACCTATCACACTCATCCATAATGTAGAGCCCACTCCATTCTTAATGCACCACTAAAGACCTCGCCAAGACCGTACACTTTCTACTTTCTGGCTTATTTTTTACTTTGTAGTGGAATCAGCATCCAGTGTGAAAGGGAGTCTTAAAGACAACATTTCTGTGAAAAGTTAAAGCTCTGAGGCTTTTTAGACTCTCATAGGAGGAACTTTTGGTCACTGGCCAGTGTGCTGTTTCTTCTTTGGCTGTTTAACTTCTGCTCCAGTCTTCCTCATGTTTGTGTTTAGCCCTATTACGTGGAACAATGAACTAATAACAACTGTATTTGGGAAATCTATCAGAGCGCCTTTATTATTAAATGAAAGGTTGATTTGCTTTTGGCACCAGCGTATAGACTATTGTTTCACACCAAAAGGGACCAGGACATTTTGTCCTATCTTGATCTCAAACACAGTACAATTTTTTTGTCATACAGAATAGCTTAAAACACTAGTTGGCTAAGTGTAGTTAAGTAATTATTGAATAACATTTGTATAACTACACTATACACTATAATGAATTGTGCTGGTCAATTGTACTTCAGCCAAATCATTCTCCCATTTTATACCAAGCGGTTGAGGTTTCATCCTAATAGGGTACATTTCATACCCATGCTCTTACCATATGTACGTAGCCCTGCATGCGTAAAACCCTGTAAGAATGTATCATTAAAAGCATCTGCTTCACACAGCCCTGCAAAGGATCAAGCTGTGCTTTATTTCATAGTCAACATTATTATATATACTATATATCTTTGTAAAAAATATTTAGGACAAATAAATGCTTGTTAAACCAGTAAGTGCTTATACACTGTGATAATTGCTTGCCCTGTACATGCACGTATTGGCTAAGTTGTAGTGTGTAAAATACACAGGAGATGGATGGATGGATGGAAATAGATATGATGATGTATTAATTTGTAATATATTTTGTTTAGCTGAATAAAGACCCTTTCTCCTCCTGCAGCAAAAAGAGAAACTTCTCAATTTCCTGCAAACATTCAATAACAGTGCGTAAATACTCAGACAGCAACATCATGTTTTTAGGTAAACATTAAAAAGTCACAATTTTAGGATGTTTAAGCCTGATTTGAATAGATGTACATCTTTAAATATCTTTTGTCTTGAGATTCAGGGTTATTCAGGAAACATCTGGAAAACAACAACCTTAAATGTCCAGGATTAACCATAAGAATAATAAGAATAATAATGACTGTGATCAGTTATCATCGGGGTCCAAGCCCCCCTGGTCGACCCTGGCTCATGTCATCCCAGCACTCCGTCGACCTTGCATACCACAGACTTCTACCATGATGTGGAGCAATCTTAAGGCTTATTTTAAGCCCTAAGCTCTCAGCAGCTTTTTGTGCTATAGTTTCAAAGGTTACGTTATCAGGAGCACAAAGCCCCAAAAGAAGCTTGCTGATTTCTCTTGTCCTTTCAATAGATTCTGTGTAACAGGGAGAATATTATGGTCAGTTCTCAGTATGCAAGTCGAAGATGCTCTTTGAGAGTCATGATATTGAGGCTCATGTTTGTCTCTTATGCTCTTAAACTTGTTCCACACTACACTAGATGTTAAATTAACCATTTATGATATAAATTTTAGCCAAATGTCTGCAAAACTGATTAAGTCAAGGGTATTTTTTGTGTTTTCTGATGTTATTTAGCTGGGTGGCCATCCTAAATTTGGCTGACTCAAAAGTTAAGTGGATAGGCTGAGGCAGGTACAAAAAGACCTGAGGCAGATATCTTCTTTTTGTATCCAATGTTTGGGTAAGAAATCACCAAAGGTGCAGAGGTATGATTTGGCAGAAGTACAAATTGACATGGAGCTGTAGTATCACATCTACTACAGGAAAGAATGAAGTTACAGTATTTACTGCAGATGTGTAGTATTACATATTATACAATAACGGGGACCAAACTGTAACATTATGAAAGGTGCAATTAAAAATGAAACTAATGTGTATTAGGACAATGTGTTTGGAATAATATTAAGGACACTGAAAGACATACTATATTATAAATTACAGTAAAATACTGTATATTGCTGTATGTTATCCACATTTGTGCATGTTGTTTCAGAAACTAGCATATGTTTCATATTTTATGTTTTGATTGTTTTTTTCTGGCTACGATCAAATGGCACCATTTTGCATTACTTAGAGTATCCTCTTTAATGCACAGCGTAGTATGTTTATAAATCTTGTAATTTTATACAGTTACATTCAGCACTGATGTGTCAAACAAAAAAGGAAACTGTGTTGTCCAGCAGCAGAAACTTCTGAACTGTGACAGTGTCTCAGCAGCCGATTGAAGTGAAACATCCTGGCCAACACTTCCTGTACTATCAAACCTCATCCTTGTCGTCTTCTTTTCTTCTTCATCTACATGGCCACTAACTTATTACTAGGTAGAAGAGGGTGGAATGTTCTGCCAGTAGCTAGTTTTACATCATTCCAGTTTTGATTTCATGAAGTCACTCAGAGCTCACCATATTTCTGAGCTCCTGGAAAATCTGATGCTTTACAACAAATCCTGAGTGGGACAAAACCCTTCCTTTTCTTGTGTCAGCCTACAAGCCAAAACAGAGGGCACAGTTAACCATCAGTGGAGGAGAGAAAGGACAGTGACGGCTGACTGCCGCCTGCCCTGTTGTCATCGAAGGGGCAAAACAAGGAGGGAGAGGACTTCATACATTATATTTACACCATTAAATCCTCAGACAGCACATATAGTGTGTAGCAATAATCGAACAAGAACTGTGTTCCTTTAGCATTTCCATGTAATACCAGATTCACCAGGATACTGTGACTGCAGCACAGTATTTGTTTTGTGATGAGTACTGACAGCCACAAGGACTTTGAGTCTTTGTTACAGAGATGGTATTATGGTTGTTTTTGACACATACTGTACGCACACTTAATTTCATTGTACTGCCAGTGCAAAGACTATAAAGATATGCATTCATATTCACAACATTTTATATAAATATTTGTGGTTATATTAGTTTACTTATACATACATTAAAAAAACAACATTTTTCACATAAATAAATAGAGTACCTTAGTTTTGGCAACTATTCCTGATTTGAAATTTTTTTATTATTGTTTTGTTTTTACTAAACCAATAAGCGATCACATATTTTCATGTCCACCTAAATTACTAATTCTAACTACAGAAGTAATTCAGCACTCGGCGATGACATTCTGATATTGAACATGTTCTCCTTTTACTGCCATGACCACCATGACCCATTGAAGGATGGACTTCTGAACGACTTCTGTGAGGGTTGGTGCCAAGATGTCGGGAGCAAATTATAGATCACATTATAATCATCAAATTGGTCATACCACTAGTAAATTATAACAATGACTGTTCTTGTGACATTTATACTGATGAAAGATGCACAACACTCATTGCATACTTAATTTAAATTGAGTTTTAATATGGGTTCTTTGTAATATTTGCAATAAATTTATCCTCTCTATCTGAATGTCTTTCAGTTGTCTAGATGCTCATCAAACGCAAGCTGCTTGCAGACTCTTGCTTGTCCTCTTTCAGTTTTACAGTGATGAGGAGTTAATGAAATTGTGAGTTGCTCAGCTAGCTGAAACAATAACAAAACACTCAGTGTACAAGGTGACTTGATGTCTGCTTTGTTGCACACAACTGATAATACTCTCACAGAGGACAACTATAAACTAAGCCTAGGTCCTAGAACAGTGGTGTCCAATCCTGGTCCTGGAAGGCCACTATCCTGCATGTTTTAGTTGTTTCCCTGCTCTTCAGCAGAGGCCTGTTAATCAATCAGTCATTCAAATCAGGTGTGTCACAGCAGAAAACCAACAAAAACATGCAGGACAGTGTTTCTTGAGGACCTGAGTTGGACGCTATTGTCCTGGAAGTTGCAATGTGACACCTCTGTGAGTCTAGCACAATCAATAGATGCTCGAGAGGGTTGAGAACTAAACGTTTTGGAGCCAAAATCAACATCTCAAATTCTTCCATGTGTTTCTAGAAAACATGAACCAGCCTTTGAAGTATAACAGGGTACATCTCAGGTGGCGAGAATGTCCACATTAACAAAAATTCATAGAAAGAACATTTCTAGCTCGGCCAAACCCTTTGTTTCCTTTGACGTAGTTTGTATTTTCTTCCTGATTATTAACTTTTTCACCACAAGATCAACGTTTAATGGATCAGGAAGAAGCAAGACAAATGCAGGAGAAAAAAACAGTAAAAATGGCTTCATTGTTGTTTTGGTTTCTGTCGCGCAAAGTGGTAATGGGCATGTGTGCACATCTGCTATGTCAGCACTCCTAAAAAGCTCTGTATCTCAAGTCCACATGGTTCTTCTTATTAAAAACTCAGTGTGGACAAGAGGTGGAAACACTGCTAAAAAATCTCAATAATGAAAATACAGAATAGTGTACACAAGAACTCAGATAAACAGATGTGACAAAATGCTGACAGTGTTGATGTGCTCCACCTTTGGTTTGCTAAATGTTTTTGCTCATAATAATTTAACGGAACTTGTAATTTGTTGGTGAATCTGACATTATATGGAAAAGGAGAACAGCAGTACAGTTTATAATCTGAGAACTCAGTGACCAGACAGTGGTGTGTCCCTGAATAACCATGATCAGAGGTTTTAAAAAGTCACATGACAGGGTAAATAAACAAGCAAAAAAAAGACAAAAAAAAACTAACGTTACAAGTTTAAACATATTAAATGAAGGTCATACTGCAGACTACACACTGCACTTTAATAACTGGGCTTGTCTTTGTAAAGACATATTGTATTTTGCAATTTTCTAGATACAATCACAGTAAGAATTCAATTAGGAAAATGAGTACAGTTATGTCATAAAGGATGTAAAACATTAATTAATCTATTAAAAATAAGAGCTAATTCGCAATTAAACAATAACAAATACAGAAAATAAAAAAATTGTGAAAAATATTCTTTAAAAATACAAATACACAGTAAATTAACAAAAAGTAAAATCTTATTTACTAAATTTGTTCAAACAAAAAACGGTAAAAACAAATGAGAAGAGCTAAACTGAGTCAACAGAGTATTACAACGCCTATTATTGCACAATAAAAACTAATATTGACGCTAAATGAGCAGAGAACACACATGGAGAAGACAGGAAGCCTGTGGTCCAGGTTTAAACCCCCACCATCCCCTGCATCACTCCTATTCAATCTTTCCTCTCTGCAGTGCACAGTCATGGGTCCTCTGTGCGCATGCGCACCATCACATCCTGCTAATCAATAAATCTGGCCCGGACTGACCCGCGCTAGGAGCTAAAGAGCATCACAGTTACACGATCAGCATCCCGGTCTGAAAGATCCCAGGTCCCATTCTGATTACACGTCTCTGATTCGGATCAATAAATCCTCATCGTTTGGCCTAACACACACACACACACACACACGCACGCACGCACGCAGCCCGACCCACAGCTGGTTCGGATCAGGCCTACCTGGCGCACCGTCCGCTCCTTTTCCGCCTTTTGGGAATCTTCATCTGGGATTTTACTGCGGCACAAAACGTTCTGGTCCAGAAAACCCACCGTTCCTCTGAGGGGGGTCGGGGTCTGGGCCTCAGACTCCCACAGGACTAAATCACCATTTATTTCTCCTCCCACAGTCCCCGACAGGACTGAACGAGACCGGGCCCGTCCTCGGAGCAGACCCGCTGCTGGTCCGGAACAAACCAAGTCCGCGAAGAAACAAAAACCAAATGTGTCGTCGGGGTCCGGGAGGGCTCAGTACAGCCCCGCTGCTGACTCGGTGCGGGTCTTCCTCCGGATGCTGCAGTTGATGCTGCAGGTGATGTGGAGGAGGAGGAGGAAGAGGAGGACGATGCGGGATGGTCCTTCCTCCCTCCTGCTGGACCGGAACCGAGAGACGAAGGGATGGAAAAACCAGATACAGAGACCCGGCTGAGGCTGACCCGGTTCTGTCAGGGGTGGTCTGTGGCCGTCAGGGTGTCCGGCTCCAGCCTGTTTGTCCGCACTGCAGCTCTGCCTCCACCAGCGTCAGGGCACCGTCACCAACAACAACCACAACATCCGGCCGGCTCTTTCAAAATAAAACCCCCAGCGCCCAAATTAGCCAAGTGGATTAAATGTAGCCATCAAATGGCTGTCGGTCACAAACTAAACTAGACCAAATGTATTTTCTGTAAAGACGGAGTGAGAATGCTGATTGCTGACTGACTTTGCTGAAGTTTGCTGATGAAACTGAAACTGAGCTGCAGATAACTAAATGTTAGCTAAAAGTAGCAAAACACCAGCTTAAAAGAGCAAACCCTTAGCTAAAAGTTGAAAAAGCACTGAAATATTAGCTAAAAAATAAAAATAGAAAAATGCAGGCAAAGTGCTAGCTAAAAGTAGCAAAACAACAGCTTAAAATGTTAGCTAAATGCTAAAGGTTGCAAAATGTGGCCAAAGGTTAGTTCAAAGATAAAGGTAAAAAAAAAAACACTAGCTAAAAGCTAAAAGTAACTAAATGCTAGCTAAAAGTGACAAAACACCAGATTAAAATAGCTAAAAGTTTAAAAAGTTGAGAAATATTAGCTAAAAAATAAAAGTAGAAAAACACTAGCTAAAAGTAACTAAAACTAAACACCAGATAAAAATTTAAAATATTAGCTAAAAAATTAAAATAGCAAAAAGAGGCTGACTCAGATTTCACAAATTTAGAAATATTGGGAAAAAAAAGAAAGAATCCCTCAGAACACTACAGTTTATTAAGTGTGATATAAATGATAAATCTGCTAAATGAAATACTTTGCTTTGTTTCCCATAATTTACTACTGATATTTTGAAATATCATTTGTTTGTAAATAAATCCGTTTTAGAAAATAAAATGTGGAAGCTGAGGAGATCAGCACAATCACAACAAGAGAACAATACAGCATCATCATAAAACCATTTAGATTTTCTTCCCTCTGGAGTAAACCAGCACTAAAGTCTGTGCTCCACCAAACCATGTCTCAGGTCTTGCTTCAAATCAAATCAAAATACAAACTGACCTCACTAGGGGGGAAAAATTAATCTGTTACTTCAACCTCAAATCAAACAGCAACCATAAACTAAAAGTGTAAGACAAATGCAAACAACAGTGTAAAAAGCACACATAGAACTCAGCTTCCTGGGTAAATATGACAAATAATTTATTCTTTATGACCAACACCATGAACTCAGAACTATTGTGGCTTTGTATTTACGCCCGTATGCTTGTTACACATTGACCACTGAAAACATAAAAGCAGCACATTCTTCTTCTGTGGTTTGTTGAGTACCTTTTCAGTCTTTCTAGCCTCGACTGTACACTACAGACTACAAGTGTTTTCAGGTTTGGACTTGAAGTCAGCAGGACTTGGTTTACAGAAGCTGCCATGTTGTATTTTTGGAACCAGAGTCTTGGCACTAGAGATGTGGGGATTTAAGTCCCACCATACTCTCAAAAAAATGAGACTGTGATAAATCTTTTGTAATATGTTCAAACCTTTACTTTGACATATACCCTGTACAATTTCAATAAATAAAAGAAATCTGTCTCAGGAAAAGAAATTATACCCTGACTAGGACTTAAAGGTTTGATTTGCTGATTTGGATGGATGCTTGGTGTCGGAGCCATTTTACAAAATAAAACTCTTCTTCATCTTCAGTTTTCCAGCAGACAGCTGAAGATTTTAGGCCAAAACAAACAGGTATTTGTGTGTCATTCCATCCACCTTGACTAAAACCCCACTTCCAACTGAAGAAAAGCAACCTCACAGCATGATGCTGCCACCACCGTGTTCCACTGTTGCGTGTGGTGTTCTTCTGGTGATCCGAGTAGCGCCTCAAAAGTTCAACTTCGAGTCAGTCAGACCAGAACACATTTTTTTTACAGGCTTTTGAGAAACTGGTGTATTTTTCTGCAATATCTAGCCGAGCATGGACGTTTGTCTGTATAAGAAAATGGTTCCCCACCTCGGAGTCCAGACATATGGAGAACACAGCCAGCACTTGCCGCAGTTGCAACTTCCCGCAGCCCTTTCCATGTTGCTGTAGACCTCTCTGAAGCCTCCAGTTTCTGTCTTGTCTTTTCATCAGTTTTTGAAGGGACGTTATTGTTACACCAACTCCTGCTGACTGTCTTTACTGTGTTCTATTAGAACATCCAGCACTGGGAAAATGTTCTGTAACGTTATCCAGACCGATACCTTTCAAAATGAGGTATTTTTATTGCTTTGTGAGCTCTCAGTGGGCTATGGGTTTTGCTGTCGGATGCAACTGACTAAGTGAGAGGAAAATTGTACTAGAACGTCTAAACTTCATTTCAGGTTGAGCAGGGTCACTTTAATTGATTGCAGATGTGTTCCCAAGAAGAATGAATGCAGATAAACAAATTATTAGTTAAAAAGTGTGCACACTTGTGTCACCAAAGATGGAAAAAGTTTTATGATTTATCCCTGCTTCTTTTAAGCATCACAAAAACATGAAATTTAACACAGGGGTGGCGACTTTTTTATATTCACTGAATATATTTATACCTAATAATGAATCATTTCTTTAGTGGTCAAAGATACCAGATTTATAATGTTTTCTTAGAATTCACTTACTTTTTAAAACTTTCACTAAATGCACAAGACTTTAGATATTTCATCACTGAAGACAACCCTACTACCCTCCACATCTATTCACACATAGATCGATATTATAAAACAGTATTAAAGACAGTGACAATGACCCTGAGGGTGAGGAATGAGAACATGCCGAGTCCCACCCTGTTAGAAGCGCCTGAACGCATCATTACTTCGTGTTAAATGTCCTCCTCCACCTGAACCTGCTGAGGCCGCATTCTCAACAAAAACTGAATAAATCACTGTTGAATTCTTTTTTCTGAAGCTTCTACCGATCCGACAACCAGCTTGTGGCCTCTCTCTCTCTCTCTCTCTCTCTCACACACACACACACGTCCAGCCTTTTTGCTCTTCAACGTCTTATACCGCTTTGGTGTCTCGCGCCCAGCTTCGCTCGTGTCTCGTCTCCTTGCCTGTTCGTCTTACCTGAATGTTGATTTTCGTCCGGGCGCCATGGAGCCGAGCAGGTCCCACTCCCTCTGCTCCATCTCTACAGCATCAGCACCACACGCCACCGCGCACGCGCACAAACGCTCACTTTTTTTTTTTTTTAAGTGTCGCCATGTTGAGGCCGCTAGCTCTACAGCACCCCCTGCTGACCGGGAGCTGCAGCTGCACGCACGCTGTGCACGTTACAGCATCAGTCGCCCTCTGGGTTTTAAAGTTACATAAAAGCAGCAGAACATGGCAGTAAGAGGCCATCTTACGATGAAAGCACATTTTTTATGTTGCTGTTTCCTGAATTTTGGAATAACAGACGACAATTTACCACTGCATCATTATCAAGGATTACAAAAACTGTTTTAGGCAAATCAGCAAGCCCAATGAAGGATTTAGGAAAAATCAATCTAAAATCTAAAAAAGCTGTGGAACAATATACATAAAACTACAGACTGAGTCCAGTTCTTCAGGATACTAGAATAATGTGCCTGATGAGAGTTCTGAAAAACCGAAATATAACTGGGTAAAGGTTTTCACATAAAACACACACTGCTAGAGAAGCAGTGCTACCAAGAGCAAAGCAGTAAAAATAATGTAGACTCTTGTGATTATTCAGATACATATTTGTGTAGAAATATCATGTTAAAATATAAGCCAGTGATTCTAATCGCTGAGTGTTCAGACCAGCAGAGAAAGCCTTGCTGGGTTATGTTTAGCCTGTAGCAGCGTCATGCTACAACATCCATGTTCTCAAATCTAATAAAAGAGCTGCCGTTGCTCAGATTGCTGAAAAAGTCAACGCTGCCCCTGAAAGGTGCCAGAACACAAAAGAAAAGTGAATAGTGGACAGCATAGACTGGTCAAGCCCTGTCCAGGACTGGACTACACAGCACTAGAAGAAGATTGTCTGATCTGATTAATCTTTTCTTTTTTTTTTCCAACATCCCATGGAGGGCCGGGTCAGTGTTCAGAGTTCATCTGGAGAAGTGTCAGCAAGAAGATGCACCGCCTGGAGGAGGAAGGCTAGCAAGAAGGGCATGAGGCTTGTTTTTTTTTTTTATTCGGATGTTACTTTGACGTGGACTCGAGCATTGTTGCTGGTGAAATAAATATACCTTGATGAAAAACATGACAGTACTTCCCTTTTACTGAAGGTTTATGTGCCCTGCATCGGATTTTACTGGTGATACTTTTTTTTTTAAATACACAACAAACTATTTTTCTTCCACCGTTACCTTGCCAGTTTTCCATCCCCATTCTTGATGTAAGGCACTTTGATAAATTTGTATGAATTGTGTTTAATAAAAAAATAAAATACTGCTCTGAGTACATCTATAAAATACACATTTAGGTTTTCCTTTCTCAGATCAGTGTTGTTGTTTTTGAAATATTCTCAACCCAGTCTAAAACATGGAATAGAGAACAAAATGTGGTCTTGGTTCTATTAAATTAAAAATTAAAAAGAACCTCTGTTAGCAGCAATTACATTTCCCCTCCAGCAGCGGAGCACAACTCTTAAATTACCTGAGCGCACTGAGAGCTACTTTCTTATTTTTTGGTGTGTAATTTGTATTACTCCTAAATGATTAGTCAAAGTAAAGTCTGTGTAAATATCCTTTATGTGAAAATACAAATTTCTTTTGTGTTTTACACAGAGCTAGACCAAAGAAGTATAAAAATAAAACAACAAAGGCAACTCTCAGATCACGACCTGATCAGCAGACACATTGCATTGAAATAAGCATCCGATTTCACCATTTCTGGCACAACATGTAAAACTACAAACATTTATGTAAATGACAGAATCCGCTTCTCTTCGTCCATATTTGCACATTAATGTCTACGCAGAGCCGAATGCCGGATTCGGAAAGCTCCCAGTCTGAGCTTCAGGTTCATCCGTCTCACGGAAATCTTCAGGGTCGAGGTCTTCTTCGAACATCCGCTGCAGCAAAGCATCCACCGTCCGGTATCCTGACAACACAACAACCAATCAATCAGGGTTCTTCTTTGTTTCCATTTTAACACTTTATCAGTGATCAAAAGTTCATCCGAAAAGAAACATGAAAGTCTGAAACGTCAGTCAGAGAGCAGTCATTTAGCCCTTTGAAAATCCTTTTTTAAAACTTACTCACTTTCATTTCTTTTTTTTTATTTATTTTAAATCTTCAAGTGATTTAACCAGCACCAACTTACTTTTTGAAGCTATTTTAAACATGAGGTTTGGTAGATTTGCCGTTGTCGACGTCTGCCCAGTTCCCAGGTCGTTGTCCATGGTTTCCATGGCATTCACCAAGTTGTCCTCCAGTTTCTCCCTGGTTACAGTAAACACAGTGAGCGCATGTGGTACCAGACCTCAAACAGAAGCAAAAATCAACCACGTACAAAGAATACTGCAACGACTACGCGTAGTTGTTTTAGTAGAAAAGAGGCAAAATAGCAGCGGTGATACAACATAATAATAAAAAAGGGACGGAGAAGTTGCACAAAATGTACAAAATAACACAACGGAAAGAAAAAGAAAATATACTGTGGCATGAACAGATGTTTGGCTCTTTCTGATTTCTTATACTGTTGCATGTTTGTCACACTTAAATGTTTCAGATCATCAAACAAATTTAAATATTAGACAAATGAAATGAAACACAAATAAACACTTTGTGTATTCAAAAGTCTGTAGATAACATACATATATTGGGTAAACACTATGCTGAATGTATACACGCAGAGATGTCAAAAGGTTGTCATGGTAACATACTGTGCCACAGCAAGCTCCAGTTCTTTAATCTTCTTCTCTAGAGACGTCTGCAGGTCATTTTTATCCATGCTGTACTCCACAAAGAAAGCCTCGAGGACAAACGCCACAAAGATGCTGAGAAGCAACAGAGTAAAAGTCATGACAAAAAAACTGATGACCAACAATTAATTGTCAGCGAAGGACGGCCAATAACAGTATTTTCCTCAGCATAGTTTATGAGGCTGGTGAGGAGGTGTTGTCGTTCTTACTTGACAATGATAATTACAACCAAGATGTGGAAGATGACAAAGAAGATCCTGGCTGACACGTGGGTGACGGTAGCGAAGCCGCTGCTGAGCAGTGAAGTCACATTAAGGAAACATAAAGAGGCCAGAACAAACTGAAAAGATGATCAAAGAAATGACTCTGAAATACTTTCCTCCACAGTCGACCAAATTATAAATTCATCTTTGGTAGTTCCATCTGAAATATCATCTGTAGAATTATGTGAGCAAGTTGCTTAAATTGTAACCACACAGGTAATGATATAGGACAGAATAGCAGGGCCGCAATATCCAATACTGACCTCAGCCCAACTCCTGGACTGCGTCTCACTTTCAGCTGCTAAACTTTAAAAATTTAATAATATTGTTAAACAGTTTAGGTCATTTACCTGCTGTTTAGATCCTATTCCTACAACTTAAACAATCCTCTGAGGTGTTCTAAATTGTTCTCTTCGATGAGGGATTTTCCATGCTACACTTAAAACAGCTGTTATCAAACCGCTTAGAGATATCGAATTATAGGTAAATAAATTAAAAGGTAAATTTACCATTTCTCAGTAGAACAGGAAAAAGCTTTTCACACTCAGATTATTGGTTATTTCCAGTCTAACAATGTATTTGGTATTCATCAGTCTGGTTTTCGGTGCACATTTAGTTTAGTTTAGTTTATCTTAGCTCATATTTTGACTGTCTTAGCCTAAGTGTTGTTTAATTCAGCTTTAACTTCATCATGATTATATTTAGTTTATTTTAGCTACTATTTTGACTGTTTTAGCTCATGTTTTAGATATGTTTAGTTTCATGATGTCACACATTTTTTGAAGAAATTTCCCAGCGCTTCAGCAGCCAAGAGAGAAAAACGGTCAGTTTCCAAGTAAACTAACAGGATTAGAGATAAAAGGCTTCTTTCTGAAGACATACTTGTTAGAAAACCTCAAATTACAGGTCGATTAGAGAAAAACCACTAACCCAGGTGTGCAAAGCTTGTTGCATCAAACCCAATAAGACTTTTAGGCTGGAGCTGCTGCTAAAGGTGCTTCAGGTAAGTACTACGTTAAGGCAACATAACATTACAGAAAGTGAAGGATGTCTGAACATTTTCTGAAGCCTTTGAATTTGAGCATGTGTGTGTGTGTGTGTGTGCTTTATCCCAATAATTGCATTATAAATATTTTCTTTCATCATAAAATACACTGCCTGGCCAAAAAAAAAAAAAGGTTACACACTCTAATATTTTGTTGGACTGCCTTTAGTTTTGATTATTTCCACAAGCTTCTGCAATGTCCCAACATTTACTTCTGTCCACAGTTGCATTCGTTTTTTTGCCAAGTAATAGTGATGATGGTAGAGTCTGACCGCTGCACAAAGCCTTCTCCAGCACATCCCAAAGATTCTCAGCAGGGTTAAGGTCTGGACTCTGTGGTGGCCAATCCATGTCTCATGCTGAACCACTCTTTCACAGTTTGAGCCTGAGCAGCATGCATGTTTGTGTAAAGGATATCGTGCCACTGGTTAACCACAGTGAGCTCCACCAGCAGGATGAAGGAGGACACCACGTTGTTGAAGTTGTTCTTGCAGTAGTTGAGTTGTGCAAAGGCAGTATTGTTCAACAGAGGGTTTCCACAGTACGCCTTTGCTGGATCATTGGAGTCCTCATAAAACTTCACTTTGTGCTTAAAGAGCTCCATCCCCACCATGGCAAAGATGTAGAAGACCACCTGAGAAGATGTCAGTTCCAGTTTTAAGCTCAGGTGAGCTCTTGTGTTGTCATGTTTGTGTTACTAATCGTAACAAAGTTTTGGATTACCCTGAAACCTCTCAACTACGAAGTTGGCTTTCTTAAAATGTGGATGAACTAGTTTACATCCGTCCCAACTTTGGTGACCCTGGTGAACTCTGAACAAGTCATTTTCCTCAATGATAACACAGAAGAAAAAAAGCCACACAGCTGTTTAACTGTAAATAAAATATCTTTCAAATTAAACTGAAAGGTTTCTGCATGCTGTGCTTACAGGGAGGCCTGCTTTAACCACTTTTCTAGCCACAGTTTTCTCACTTTTAACATACCCTCTAAAAGCCATGAAAATAGCTGTAGTTGTGGTTTGTACACCACAGCTCTGTTTGTACACACTTGCAAAGAATCTCCACCGTGTTCTGAGGTTTGGTAATTGTTTTAACAAGCAATCCTTTGCAAGCTACTTACAATAATGAGCTGTCCAAACGTGAGAATGGCTGGTCCAATCCTGATCAGCGTATTGATGATTGCACGAAACCTAACAGAGAATAGAAGCAAAACATGTTGGGACATAGAACAAAATTAATTACCAGAAAATATGAACCAATTAAAAAAAACAATAAAACTCAGTAATAAGGAGAAACCATGAGGTTCTCTGTTGGTTCATAAATATAATGATAGATGAAGCAGTGGCAAAAAAACAAAACAATACTGTTTTAGGCCACATGTCAAACTTTTCCTGCAGGTAAATGCACTGTGTGCAGCCTGGGAAACTCAGAAATGACATCATGTCCAGTCAAACCTTTTAAAGCCATCCACCACTCTGAGCAGTCTGAGGACTCGCAGAATGAAGACGATGTCCAGGATCTGTCGGCTGGTGTACCTCACCACTATGTGGGACAGAAATTATTACTGCGACAGATGTTCATTTCCTTTTACGTGGACAGAAACAATCACTGAGATACAGTAGCAACTGTGATTACTTTAAAGATTGATTTACAGATGTTCTTAATATTGCTTTGTTTATAATATGTTGTGTTATTTTATTACCAAGCAAACAAACAGCCCTTACATGACTTCAAGGCGGAGTTTATGATGGTGGCGATAAGAGCTGTGACAACAATGAGGGTGTCAAACCTAAAGAAAGGCAAAACATATCTGAAAACTGAAAAACATGCAAGTGAAATCTGCCTCTGTTCATCACTTTGTGTGCACATCATGACAGTCTGGCAGAAAAAAAATATCCAGACACAACCAGGGATGTATTAAAAGAGCTGGACCAATATGAAGAAACATTTCCTAAACGTTTGACCCGACTTCTAAAATTCCATTTACATAATACCAATTGAACATGTATTTTCTTCTTACAAAGAAGTATTTAAACTGTTTGAAAACAATATCCTAGAAATTTGATCTTCTTTTAAACAGAAGTGTCTTGTTTGCCTTCAAACCAACCCAGTAAATTTGATGGAATACAAAATAAACAGTGGTTTATTACTGGGTCAAACTAGATCCAGCATCCAGTTCTGATAATTCATCCATGAAGCACAAATAATAATAACAATAATAATAATAAAAAAAGCAAGACGGCAAACATTTCTGGCCTAAGTCACTGGAACTGCAGGGCTCACCAGCAGGGGCCACCCAACTGGAAAGAAGCAAAGTCGCAAAAAAATACAAGCGCAGCTGCAGCATAAACGTTTCACAGCTTAAAGCAGGGGTCTCCAATCCTGGTCCTCAGGGCCACTATCTTGCATGTTTTACTTGTTTCTCTGCTCCAACACACCTGATTTGAATCAATGGGTGATTAACAGGCTTCTGCAGAACATGAAGAGGTGATTTAACCACTGAATCAGGTGTGTTGGAGCAGAGAAACAAGGAAAACCTGCAGGACAGTGGCCCTCAAGGACCAGGGTTGCCTACCCCTGGTTTAAATGGATATTTTAGGTCTCACAGGACTGACAAGCTAATGGACAAAACCAACGCAGCCAAGATCAATGTGGATTACTGTCTTCTTAAAACACCTCCAAAATACAAAATTTCCTATTAATGCAAATGCTAGTTTATAGATCTCTGCCTTACTGTGAATTTCACATTACATGGTTATGTACATAGAAATTCAGGCTTATTTGGAAGCAAAAATAGTGGCTTCAGCTCCCCCTCACACCGGATAAGCTTAAGACTCGGAGGCTAAACTCTGCAGTTGTAGGAACAAAATCTCGGCCTGCCTCGGCCTGGAACATGCCCGCCTAGGTTGTGCTGGTTATACGAAGCTGAGCTGTGTCAGGACATGGCAACCAAGCCATGACCCTGATGTGTGGAAAAAAAAATCACTGATCACAAATATCCGCCTGCTTGAAAGTTTTGAGCCTGAAGCCACTTTCAGACGGCAGCAATCCACTTTGATCCAGGCTGCGTTCAGACTAGATATTAACTCTCTGAGCCTGTCAGACTTAAACTCTGTCCGTCCAAAGTGAAGCCAACAAAGAGCCATCTACAACAGGTAAGATATTTATGTTTTCTACAAAAGCCCAGCTCAAAATGTTTAAAATATCATTTTAGTTAACTCAATACTCACTGTATGAGAGATACCAGAACAGTCAAGTTCATCTTTTACTTTTTGTATGTAACAAAATTAGTGGCATCTTTAGTATTTAGAAAAACCTAAATCCACAGATCCTCCACTGCCACTGAAAAGGTTTTAGAGGTGATTCTCGCCAAGAAGGGCTGATAGATAAACTCACAAGAGTTTCTGGATGACCTGACTACGAACCACTCAAGCCCTTAAGCCCCATATCCTGTTTTCTGTATGACCTACATACCTTTGGTTCATAGTCATACAGGAGTTGTTTTTTGTTAGAACACGCATTACAATATAATCCGCATTGTTTAAAAAAATTTAATTAAATTAAAAAGTAAAAGACCAGTTTCATAAAACAGCTAATAGACACCACATAAAGAGGACGAGGGGATGCATCAGCTGAACACTGAGGCGTTCCTGTAGGCAGTAAATAAAGCAGGCTGATGCCATAAACGCTACAAAGGTTTGTAGTAGAAAGTCTGAAAGAAAAACTATGAATGAGAAAGAAACCGATGGACCGTAAAGCCAAACGAAGCACCATATGCAAAAAAAAATTAAAAAGAAACCAATCATTTATGGCTTTTCTTAACTCAATTCTTGAGTTTTTATTATCAGACTTTGCGGCTGTAAATGAGGCTCCACAACTCATAAACTGCTTTAATCCTTCATGCTAAAAAGAAGAATAAATTAAAATAAAAGGCTGCCTCAGGCATCAAAAAGCTGTTCCAAGCGCTTCTTGAAATGAGCAGCTGAAAAAAGTGCTGGTCCATTTGTACTTCTGCCAAGTCGTACCCCCACCTCGTCCGCAGAGCGTGTTGTTTGTACCACGTACTGACCACATGTGTATCATTACAGGCTCCCTGCACAGTACCAGGGTGCCCTTCAATTCAGCCAGCATCATTATCTTCCGTCTGTGTTTAACCCTATGTCTGTTGGCAAAATATCTCATGAACTATTGGACAGATGTTAATGAAACTCAGAAAGTAATCAGTGGGTGCACATCTACAACGGATTACCATTTGGAGTAAATTCAATTCAAGATGGGTGCCACAGCTGAGCAACCTAACCAAACACTAAAATGTCAACAACATCGTCATTTTATGGATATTGAGCTAAATTTTGAGAAGACAGTAGCTGAGAGTCCTCCCCAACATACTTTGCGTGTCAAAGTTCTGTACAAAGATTTCTAAAGAATTATTTTTGCTCCGAGTACGTGTTGGAGATGACTCTTTGTGATTATCACACCAAATTATAGCTCAGTATCTGCAAAACTGACTGATGTAATCAATTGTAGACGTACATCTGATAGTTTCATCTGAGTTTTATTAAAGTCCACTGGTTTAGGACATATTTTGTTAACAGAAAGGTACACAGACACAACAATCAACATTATCACCCGACACTGAGAAGTAGTGGTTCAAATCTGCTTATTGAACAAACAACTTGGCAGAAGTACAAAACAAACCTGGAGCCCTGAAAAAAGAAATAAAGCAACTGATAATAGGAACTGAAATGTCATCACATACCTTGTACTTATAATCTGGGGTGTGGATAAGCTGAAATGGATGCAACGCAGCTGAGTGGTTTTACACTTATTTTAGAATTTGCTTTATCAGAAAACAAAGTTTTAATAATAGTGATCCAGAACCACAAAATTCCCAGGTGGGTTCTCCCTTTACTCATGCTTCAGTTCTCCATCAAAGCCTTATAAAATTAGGCTTTTACATAATCTGACTAAAAAGTCAAACAAAATAAAGTGAGGACAATCCACAGAAATAAGAACCATCACAAACCTTTGATGCAGTTCTCTGTGACAAACTAGTGATTTTAGACGCCACTTCTATACACTCCTGATCAAAATCTTAAGACCAGTCAAAAAACTGCAAGAATTTGCATTTTGCACTATTGGATCTTAAGAAGGTTCTAAGTAGAGCTTCACAATGTTAAAGGAAAAAATCAGCGTAAGAGACAAAAACCTTTGAGCGGGGAATTAATTGAAAACTGCATTTACACTCAAACATGATTTTTTCAGCTGATCAAAAGTTTAAGACCATAGCTCAAAAAACCCAGAAAACCCCCCAAAACAGAAATCAACGTGTCAAAAAAAGACAGTAATGAGTAGCTTCACCATTCTCGTTGATGACTTCAAACAATCGTTTAATGCTTGATGCCAGTGTTTCCAGGAGGCTAGTGGGAACGTTGCTCCAAGTGTTGAAGATGGCTTCATGAAGGGCATCCACTGTCTGGAACTGATGTCCATTTTTGTAAACTTCCCTTGCCATCCATCCCCAAATGTTCTCAATTGGGTTTAGAT
>NC_051432.1:4561938-4565586 GCF_001649575.2 Kryptolebias marmoratus
TGCGTCCAACCTCAGCAGCGATGGCACGTTGTGAGAGGCCCTGCTTATGCAGCTCAACAATCCTACCACGTTCAAAGTCAGTGAGCTTTTTTGCTTTTGCCATCAGGAGGTCTTGACAGTGTAAAGACTTGACAGAAAATGACACGGAGTCCAGATTTTTGCACAGCTTTTGGCTTTTAAAGACTATGGTCTTAAACTTTTGATCAGCTGAAAAAATCATGTTTGAGTGTAAATGCAGTTTGCAGAAAATTCCCCGCTCAAAAGTTCTTGTGTCTTACGCTGATTTCTTCTTTTAACATTGCGAAGCTCTACTTAGAACCTTCTTAAGATCCAATAGTGCAAAATGCAAATTCTTGCCATTTTTTGACTGGTCTTAAGATTTTGATCAGGAATGTATATCACACTTCTCAGCCTCCTGGGGAAGTTTACTCCAGGGTGTTGATAGGGACCTACTGTCGAAGCCCTGATTCAGGAGGAGCAGCGTAGCTCACGTCCCGGTCGTGGAACAGTGAACCAGGTCTTTACCCTTGCTGAGTTGCTAAGAGGGTCACAGGAGTTTAACTCTCCGGTCTACATGTTTTGTGGATCTGGAGAAGGCTTGTGATTGTGGTCCTGGAGGCATTCTGTGGGGGGAATGATGATGATGATGACCAGGGCCGTCCCTTGTTTCCGATCCCGTTTGTGGCGTTCATGAACAGGATCTCAAGGCACAGGCAGGGCGAGAATGGTGTCTGGAGACATGTTTTGAGGTGCGCGCAGAAAAAGGAAAACGTTACGGATCTAAAATCTGACTTAGAAAGTAGATATACTGAAATTCCTTTTAGTTGGATTTTACTTGTTCAAATCCTGGATCTCTGGTTCTTAATTTCACCAGCTGAGTATCAGCTAAAAGCTGCCTGCAATAAATCCGTGGGCAACCAGAATCATGGTTTTCTTCAGGGAGAAAAACAGGGAAAGTGAACAAAGTGCGTGTTATTACATGTATACAGTGTACGTTCTTACCAGTTCCAGAAGCTATATCTGGAGAAAAAAGCCTTAGGCTCAAACACGTAGAGCTTCAACAGGATCTCCAGGACATAGAGAGTCAGGAAAACCCATTCCGAGTTAGAAATCAGGGGATTCTCCTCATCCAGACCGATGAATACAGCATTCACCAGGATGATCAGGTCAAAAGCAATCACAAAAGCTCTACATAAGGGGGGGGGGAAATGGAAAGGAATTTCTTTTTTTTTTCCCCTCACACCAATCACATTGCTGCACAATAAGTACCGACTGAGACCAGAGTGTGCAGCTCACCGGTGTTGGACCATTCTGCAGAGGAGGCGGCTGGGGGCCGACTGGTAGATCTTGGGAAACAAACTTTGGAGTGGGTGAGGTCTCGACTTGAGCGTGATCACCTCGATGTTCAGGAGGTCGGCCAGCTGGACGAACGCGCCCTTGCCTAAAGAGCAAATTGTATAAATGAAAAAAATAAAAATCCTTTAGTTAGAAATCTTTTATTCATTTTGCTGAAGGGAAATTTGACAATTTGGGGTTGAGCAGAAACAAAGTTTTTTTTTACTTGTACTACCACTAGGAGGCAGGATCATCCATCCATATTCCATCTCATTGCACCACTTTACAAGAAGTTTTTGTTCCCCTGCAAGATCTTGATTTAAAATATATTGCAGCGGTGTCCAAATTAACATTTGAGAAAAGAAACAAAAATTGGTTCGATCGTTAAAGTCATTCGTATATTTCACAGCAGTGACACTGTTGACTGTCGTGCTGTGAACGAGTCATTAAACATCAAGAGCAGACAACGCGCCCTGTGTGAGAAAGAGAAGCCTCAGAGCAGCTCTAAGGTAAAAATTAGTTTCTTATTTTAGCTATATTTAACATCTTTTATTAGCGTGGTTAGGATCACTAACCTTAACAGCAGCCTGTGTCAATAAATAAATACTTCCTTTGTTTTTAGTTTTCCGACAGGCTGCCAACAGTGTCTAATCCAACATGTTCAATGACAGACAGAGAGTGTAATTCTAAAAGAATAAAAGAGTAAATTTTCTGTAATTCATTCTTCCTGTTTGCTGCCCGAAGACTCCTTGCTCCCAAAGTACTTAATATAGTGTAAATATGTGTAGTAGATATACTGTATTTCAAAAGTATTAAAAGCGCTTTACCTTTTTCTACATTTTATGTTACAGTCTTATTCCAAGCTGGATTAAATTCAGTTTTCTCTCAAATTTCTACACACAATACCCCATAATGACAATTGTGAATTTATTAAAAACAAACAAAAAAAAAAAAAAAAAAAAAAAAAAAAACAAAGATGTAACATGTAAATAAGTATTCGCAGTCTTTGCCATGACATTCAAAATTGAACCAAGGTGCATCCTGTTTCCACTGATCATCCTTCAACTTGATTGGAGTTCACATGTGGCAAATTCAGTTGATTGGACATGATTTGGAAAGATGCAGACCTTTCTGTATAAAGTCCAATAGCTGACAGGGCATGTCAGAGCACAAATCAAGCCATAAAGTTCAAGGACTTGTATGGACACCTCTGAGACAGGATTGTATTGAGGCACAGAAAAAAAAAACCCATCTGCAGCATTGAAGAAGTCAGTGAGCACAAGGACCTACATCATCTGTAAACAAAGGAAGTCTGGAACCACGAGGACTCTTCCTAGAGCTGGCCACCTGTCCATCAGGGCGGAAGGGCCTGAATCAGGGAGGTGACTAAGACCTGACGGTCATGCTGACAGAACTACAGCATTGGTCTGTGGCGAGAGAAGAACGTTCCAGGAGGACAAACATTTCAGGAGCACTGCACCAATCAGGCCTGTATGGTAGAGTGCTGCAGAAATGGTTCTATTTCATTCCTACTGACCGCCAGAGGCGGTGCTTCAAGCACTGAATGATCATTCTTGCGCATGCGCAGGTCGAGTACTAATCACAACAAAGTCACCTGTGACCTGCCGGTGACCCACGTGACTCTATATAGTCACGTGATGACTGGCACTCAATCCCTTTAGTCTTCTCGAACGCAGGTGTGATTGTACCTCCGTATTTTCCAATATGTCTCGTTCGGCGCTAGTAGCCTCGTGACCATACGTGGTCGGAGCTGCGGGTGAGTCTCGCCCTCCAGGGGCTGCACGAGCGAGTTCTGCTTACCGAATCAGTGGCTGTTGCTGCGACGACTGGTAAGTTTTGTGTTTTCTCTCCTACGACAGTAGTTTACTGTTCGCTTTAAGTTAGAACTCACCGGTAGCGTTTCTGCTCGTGCTGAGTTCATTTTGGTTTATTTAGTAAATACCTGACTCACCGGTAGCGTTTTCTGCCCACATGGAGTTCATCTTTTGTTGTTAAAGTAAATACCTGACTCACCGGTAGCGTTTTCTGCCCACGTGGAGTTCATTTTGGTTTGTTGACGTGAATACCTGACTCACCGGTAGCGTTTCTGCTCGCGCTGAGTTCATCTTTGCCCATCCCTTTTGGCTGTGATCAGCAGTATGATGCTGGGTAATTTATGTTGCTCGTCTTGTATGGCTCCACTCCAGCCAGACGACGGGCATGATTTGTGTCCCTCCTGTCTTGGAGCGGAACACCTCAGGGAAGCGCTGTCGGACAAGGCTTGCCCGAATTGTGCAGTCATGCCCCACGCGG
>NC_051432.1:4566241-4588443 GCF_001649575.2 Kryptolebias marmoratus
GTTGGCTTGGGGCAGATGCCAGCTGTCGAGCCAGGCATTGCCTCGCTTATTGTCCCACCGGAGGAGGTTTTGCGGCCTAATGCCCGTTGTCCACGGCCCCAGTGCCGTATTACTGATGACCTTCTCTGTAAGGCCTATGACTCTGGCGCTCGCATGGGCAGAATTGGGAACTCCCTCTCCCATCTCATGCTGGCCCTGTCCTCCTCTCTGGAGTCTGTTTCACTGGACCATTCCACCCAAGGCCTGGTCGACGCGTCTCTGCAGGCCTTTGCTCTTATGAGGGAGCTGGGACAAACACTGTCTACTCTGGTTCATGCTCGCCGCCAGGTCTGGCTGGCGCAGTTGCCCCTCACAGAGCCTTGTAGGAGAACACTCCGGACTCTTCCGGTGATCCCGGGAGAACTTTTTGGCTCTGCTGCGCTGGATGCCTTGGACCGTACAGCTCAGGCATCTCGTACAAGACAGCAGCTGGCAGGGCTTCACAGACGTGATCGCCAACCAGTCGGCACTTGGGCGTCTGCGGGCTCCTTGCGAAGGTCCCCGCTCCCATCCGTTTCATTTGTTGAGCCGCAGGTTCCAGGTCAGAGGTCCGTCCCAAGACCTGCTCCAGGGCGGGGAGACCGGGCTCGAGGCCAAGCGGGGGCTCTCCCCTCTCGCCCCTCCCGGGCTGCACGGTCAGGCCGCCATCCCCCCCGGCCTTCAGGAGGTCGGGGGGGGCCTAGATGGCGTCCTGAGGCCGGCGGTTGGTTATTTTACCCCAGCACAGCTCGACAGCTGGTCTGCCCACACCCCGGACTTGTGGGTACTCTACACTCTGTCCCGGGGGTACCGCCTTCAGTTCCGCCGCCGGCCACCGGTCCCCGGCCAGGTCAGGATGACTGTCATCCACAACCCAGCAAAGGCACAGGCACTGAACCAGGAAATCTGCACCTTGCTGGCCAAGGGAGCGATAGTGCCTGGGGACCCCCTGTTGGACCCAGGGGGCTTTTATTCAAAGTATTTTCTTGTTCCAAAAAAGACTGGGGGTCTACGTCCAGTCTTGGACCTCAGGGGTCTGAATGTATACTTGAAGGTCATTCCCTTTCGTATGCTGACCACAAGGGAAGTGTTGCAGGCAATCTCCCGAAACAACTGGTTCACTTCCATAGACCTCAAGGATGCTTATTTTCATGTTCCAATTGCTCCGCCCCATTGGCGGTTTCTTCGCTTTGCGTTCCAAGGGAAGCATTTCCAGTTCAGGGTCCTTCCGTTCGGTCTGTCGCTGTCCCCCAGGGTGTTTACCCGATGTGTCGCAGCGGCCCTCTCTCCCCTGCAGGCGCAGGGCTTGAGGATCCTCCCATATCTGGACGACTGGCTCATTTGTGCAGCGACACGCGACCAAGCACGTCGAGACACTCAGTTGGTGCTCGACCATGTGGGGCGGGTGAATATGGAGAAAAGCCGCCTGACTCCCTCACAGGAGATCATTTTCCTGGGCATTGCCATGAATTCTGTATTGATGACTGCTTGCCCGTCTCCCCAGCGGGTTGACAGTATATTGAGTACGCTCCCAGAATTCAGACGCGGCAGGGTGCTGCCTCTTGTACATTATCTTCGCCTCGTGGGTAAGCTCACAGCTGCATCCAGCGTGGTGCCCTTGGGGCTGCTGTCATTGCGGCCACTCCAGATGTGGTTGAACAGCTTAGGTCTGGACCCCACACGGAACTCTCACTGCCTCAGGAGAGTTCAGATCGGGCCTCAGTGTCTCTGGGCTCTGTCCCAGTGGAGGGACAGGTTCTTCATGACAATGGGGGTCCCGCTTGGTGCCCCCCGTGTCGACAGGAGGTTGTATTTACAGATGCATCCTCCACGGGCTGGGGGGCGACCTGGCAAGGTCGGATGGCACAAGGGACATGGTCCACACAGCAAAGCAGGGACCACATCAATGTCCTGGAATTACGGGCCGTGCTGCTAGCTCTTCAAAGCTTTCTCCCAGGCTTGCAGGGCAAGCATGTACTAGTAAGGTCAGACAACACCTCAGTGGTTTTTCATATCAACCACCAGGGGGGGACCAGATCCAGGAAACTGTTGTGCTTGACTCAGCAGCTTCTGACATGGGCAGCCCTGTACTTCCCCAGCCTCAGTGCAGCCTACATCTCAGGACCGCAGAACGTGCCAGCGGATCTTCTGTCCCGTCAGACACCGCTCCCAGGGGAGTGGAAGCTCCTGGACCCTCCTTTATGCGTTTCCACCACTCAGTCTAATTTTTCCGACTCTCCTAAGGGTTCGTCAGAAGGGTCACAGGGTCCTCTTGGTGGCCCCCTTCTGGCCAGCGAGGACTTGATTCCCTCTACTGCGAGAGCTCAGCTCCAGCCTTCCGATGTGTCTCTCCTCCAGGAGGGATCTTCTTTCCCAGATGGGGGGCCGGATTCTTGACCCCAACCCGGACAGACTCAGGCTCTGGGTTTGGCCCCTACAAGGCCGGGGTCCACGTTCTCAAAGTACGGTGGGGAAGTAGGAAGTACGATGGCTAATGCATAGGCACCGTCCACACGCACAGCATATGCAAAGAAGTGGGCGATCTTTGCGACCTGGTGCCGTGGTAAAGGGCAGGACCCAGCACAGTGTTCAGTCTCTGACATACTGGCTTTCCTGCAAGCATTACTGGATCGGGGACGGTCTCCGTCTACCTTGAAGGTGTATGTAGCCGCCATTTCCTGTTGACATGTTGGGCTGAATGGCTGTTCAGTGGGCCGAGATAAGGACATTGTGCTGTTCTTGAGGGGTGCCCGGCGCTTGTATCCACCTAACCGCCCCGTGCCACCAGCATGGGACCTTTCTTTGGTCCTTGAGGCCCTTCGGTTGTCCCTGTTTGAGCCCTTGGCGTCTGCAGACCTCAAATGGCTCTCACTGAAGACAGCGTTCCTTTTGGCGATGGTTTCCGCCAAACGTGTGGGGGAATTGCGGGCACTATCAATAACTGAGGCCTGCTGCCGATGGAACCCTGATGGCTCAGGTGTCACCCTGTGGCCTGATGTGGCATTTATCCCTAAGGTGTCACTGGCGTCAGGTCGTACCCAGCCGCTCCATCTTGCCCGTTTTGACACTGGTGGCCACTCTGAACTTTCTTTTTGTCTGCTACGCTGGCTCACGGAAAGGTCAGGCCCTTTCTAAGCAGCGACTTTCACACTGGGTTGTGGATGTAATTGTTAAGGCTTACGCATTGCAGGATCGCCCACTGCCTGCAGGAGTGAGATGCCACTCTACAAGGGGCATGTCAGCCTCATTTGCTGCCATGACTGGGGTGCCATTGGATGGTATATGCAGTGCGGCCTCCTGGAAATCACCAAGCACCTTTGCTCGATTTTACAGAGTAAATGTGGCTGTACCTCATCCACTTCAGGGGATCTTGGAGCAGCATCCAGCTACATCTCACTGAGGTAGGTGAGCAGTGGTTGTTCTTTGGGTGTTGCAGATTCCTTGTGACCTTGTCGTTATACGTCATCCAGTGCTTGGCGGTCAGTAGGGATGAAATAGAACGAAAGTTACAGTTGTAACTACGGTTCTATGAATCCCGGATGACCGTCAGAGTGCTTGGTCCCTCAGAATCCTTGCATCTCGCGAGAAGGTTAAGGGATTGAGTGCCGGTCATCACGTGACTATATAGTCACGTGGGTCACCGGCAGGTCACAGGTGACTTTGTCGTGATTAGTACTCGACCTGCGCACCTGAATGATCATTCAGTGCTTGAAGCACCGCCTCTGGCGGTCATCCGGGATTCATAGAACCGTAGTTACAACTGAAACTTTCGTTATCCATCTGGAAGGAGAAACTTCCAGTTGGATAACAGGATGCATGTGAGCTCTATTTTGAGTGTCTAAGGCTGTGAGTACTGAATACGTGACGTAGTGAGTGCTCTCACCATAAAACAAGCTTTGATGTATTTGCTCCGGTAAAGTTTTGAAAAATAAGAAAGAAAACATGTCTTATAAACGCTAAATGTGTCCTACATGCTTGTGCCTTGGGAGACCTCCGTCTTTGTACGTATTGGTGTTCAGGAAGCACTTGTGCATTTATATGTACATTATAATGTTGCTTCTGTTGTTTTAATTCATGTAAATACACTGGTGTGATATCTTATTATGTTTTGGTATATATCTATTTTGGACTTACCTTTGGACTTCAGTCTGAGGATCTGCAAGCAAACTCAGCCAAACGTATCATCTAAGAAGTAACCTTGTTAGATTTTTCTACCTGGATTATTGAGCATGCATCAGAACATTATGGGGTACTGTGTATAAAAAATTTAGGGAAAAAATATTAATTTAATCAACTGTTGCATTATGACAAAATGTGGAAAAAGTGATGCACTCTCAATACTTTCCGGATGTTTTCTTTGTGTCGCCTCTCCCTGACTTTATTTTTTTCAAAACACTTTACAGATATTACATGCAGCTAACTTCTTCACCCACTCAGTGAAAAGATGACCACAATATTAGGTTGTTGAGCACTGATTGGTCGATCAAGCTGAAAATCGTCTGGTGGCGATCACAATCTAATTCAATGTTGCATCTCTAGTAATTAGGCCACTTAAATCCTTTTCAGAGTCCATCATTCTATAGTAAAACAATAAGAGACAATAATATATATTCACAAATATTCAGGGGAGTTGCCAATCTGTACTCCAAGATCAAACCACACACTGCTCCGATAAACTGTACTAATCCAGCAACTAGGAACATTTCAGACTACAGGCATCAGTTAGAAGGTTAAATGGTAAAGTTTGAGAAAACAACTGGCAAAAGACTGAATGAGTAATTATTTTTGTAGGACTGTCAGGAGAAAATGTCCTCTCTTTAAAAAAAATAGACAAAGTAGCACAACTTTGATGAATGTTTTATTTAAACAAATCACAAAAAGATTTCTGGAACTATGTCCTCTGAGCAGGTAGGACCAAAGTAGAGATGTGTGGCCATGATGCACAGCAGCACGTTTGGTGAAAACCAAACATATAAATACATATACATATAAATGCACAGCAGACACCTCGCACCAAATGTCAAGTGTGGTGATGGTGGTTTGTGCTCGTTTTGCAGCCACAAGAACCTGGGCTCATTGCAGTCATTGAACCCTGATCTCTGTAGACCAAAGGATTTTAGAATCAAATCAGTGGCCATCTGTCTGACAGCTGAAATGGGTCAAAGACTCAAAACGCAGCAGCAAATCTACAACAGAAGGGTTGACTGCATCCCTGCAACACATGATGCTTTTCTTTTTCGAAGTCCAGACCTCAAGCTGACTGAAATGGGGACGTCAAGAGTGCAGAGCAGAAATTAATGCTCACAAACCTCAATGAACTGAAGCACCTTCATAAAGAAGGGAGAACCATTACATATCATAACCAATGATATGAGACACTGATAAGGCCAAGCAGAAAATGGTTACTAATCCTGTCTGCTGCTAAACGTGGCTTTACATGCTCTTAAATCAAATCACTAAATTCAGTAGTTATGACCATATTAGGTTGGAAAAAGAAACATAAATTTGTGGTTCTTATTTCTAACTGTGCATGCAAATGTTTATCTAAGCCGTAAACAGTTTTTCTGCTAACATCAAATTTGTGTTAAACAAGTTAGAGCTGAACTGGATGATACAGCTATTTTACTTCCTTCATGCAAGTTAAGTGTGAAGAAAGTGAATCAGCGGATGCGAGTGTCTGAACGGTTTTTCCACCTGTTAATAAGTTCTGTGTTAACACAAGTTTGAACTGGACTGGATGATAAAGCTGTTCGACTTCCTCCATGTGCATGATAAGTGCAAAGAAAGTGAATCAGCAGATGCGTCTGCTGAGAGAATGAGACTGAACTGAAAAAGAGACACGGTTGTTTCTGGTGGAACTAAAAACGTCGCAAATGCAGTTTAAAGTTCACACAATGATTCGGGGAAATACTCTAGGAACTCTGTGTCCAATGGGCTCATCTATCATTCATCCATCCATTTTCTTCCCCCTCAGGGGGGGGAGCTGGGGACACCCTGGACAGGTCGCAAGTCCATCACAGGGCACATAGAGACAAATAAGACGGACAGCTATTTACGCTCTCACTGAGTGACAACCAATGACCCTGACATGAATGTTGTTGGTCTGCGGGAGGAACAGGAGTACCCGGACAAAAACCCACCTGTGCACGAGGAGAACATGTAAACTCCACACAGAAAAGCCAAAGGCGGGAGGCCAACCTGCAACTTTCCTGCTGTGAGGCGACAGCTCTAGCCAGACTGCAGCTAGACTGCTGACACTTTCTAGGAAGAGAGCTCACATTACCCCCTCGTTATATTTGTTACATTGGCTACCAGTAGATCTTAGGATTTGTTTTTTTAATTCTTACACTAACATACAGAGCGTTAAACAGTCAGGCCCCATATTGAATATGTAATCTTCTCACTAAATAAACACCAAGGCTGTGGAGCAGTCTTCCTCTACAGCTACGTTTAGCTGACTCTGTGGAGTCTTAAAAACTTTGTTTAAGCAGGCTTTCTGTTGAATGTTTTTATTTTCTTGTCTTATTTTACCTTTTAATGGAACTCGTTTTCAATTGTTATTTTATTGGGAGTTTTTTGTACAGCGCCTTGTGACAGTTTCATCTGTGAAACTTTACTTCCTTACTCTAGCTACTGTGCTAACAAGCTTTGGCCGCAGTTTAGCACAGGAACCCATTTGGTGGGCGAGGTGCTCAGAGTAGAGCAGCCGCTCCTCCACATCTAAAGGAGTCAGCTGAGGTGGTACGGGAATCTGACTAGGATGCCTCCTGATCACCTCCCTCTGGAGGTTTTCCCAGACATGTCCCACTCGGAGGATATATCCTTTTTGGGTGGGAAAACCTTGGGATCTTCCAGGGGGAGCTGCAGGCTGTCAATGGGGGTACAATATGTCTGGGTTTCCCTCTTAGACCTGTTTCTATTTGATCTTTCTATCTACCTATTAGATCTGACGAATGGATGAACGGACAGACACACACATATCACCACAACTACTATCAAGCTTACTGTTACCATGTTTTTTTTTGATCAGTTAATTCAAACTGGGACAAAGGATTAAAATAACTATTTTCTGCAATAGGGTTCTGTTTCCTTGGTGGTTTGGTTTGATATAAGGTGTGTTGTTTTTATTATTTCAAATAAGACTTATTTAATCTCAGTGAGATGTGCTTATATTGTTAAAGAACTAAATAATAATAAAAAGGTTTGTGTGTGTGTGACCTACCGATGAAGCCGTGGTTCTTGTCATCGCAGACGTGCCACAGAAGCTCTCTGTGGCCGTTACTGATGTCAGGTCGGACCTGTCGGACCAGCTGGTTCCAGTTGGCCTGGGTCACCATGGGCTGGCCGCCATCTTCCTTCTGCTCCTGCAGAACGGCGAATGCCCGCGCCATCTTGTGTCGTTTGGCCCTCACCAGCTGCCGTACCTCCTCCTGTTGAAAGCAGCAAACGAGGACTCAGATGTTCATCACTGAAAATCCTTATTTATTTATTGTACAGCTCTTGCTGCTGAGCAATGAGTATTTATTTGTTGTTTGTTTTTTTGCTCAGTCATTCAAACTGAACCTGAATAAACTAAAATGAAAATAATTTGATTTCACAGAGAATGATTAAAAAAACAGGTCAACACTTTGGGACATAGATAGAATATGTAAAAAAAATTAAATAAACTTCTATTAACATTTTCAAATAAAAAACATAAAGAATATGAAATGTCAATGAGTTATGATTGTGTCAACTGTTTCAGGTGATTTAGCTTGTTTTTATAATGATGAATCAACCCCTCCAGGACTTCGCGGGCATTTTTTGTGATTGTTGCAGCCAAAATGCCTGATTTCGCAGGACATTTTCCTAAAAGTTGGGATTTTTTTTTACTAAAATCAATAAACAACCATAACTTTTAATATATAAACAAAAATACGCACTAGTTTTGTAAGATAATTACCAACAAACATTGACATTATCAAAAGGTGCTTTATTTGAGAACTTTGATAGCTTATAAACTGACATTCATGACCATTTCTGGATCGTCCTTCGTCTGCAGCTCTCCTCACATGTTTTGCAGACACAAAATGTTTGTCGACGGATGACTTGCATTTATGTTCGATGATTACACTGCAGGACGTGCAAAACAGCTTCCCCCCACTCTCCTGCAGCTGAGGAGGAAACTGTTTTGCGCTGTCCTTTGGTGAAATCTTTGTGGGCAAATGTGAAGCATTAGCGCACATTTTCACCTCGGTTGCTGCTCCTGCATGATTCCAGCATTTAGATGTTAACAGGATGTAACATCACGTCTTCATTGTGAGTTATTTGGGGTTATTTTGTACTCCACACTACACAAACCCACAAAGAAGACACTAGACCTCAGAAACGATGGCGAATCACTTCAGAAACAATAAATATTGGGTCAAAGTTGCAGGAAAGTTGCAGTGTTTTGGGCAAAGTTGCAAAACGTTGCGATTTCGAGGGGGTTGCTTGATTTTGCTTTAATAGTTGCGATCGCAACACCGTGAAATCCTGGAGGGTCTGATCAATAACTAAAATTAAAATAATGTATTACTTTAAATCAAACAAGGTGGGGTGGTATACAGTTCTGACTCTGGATAAATTGTAAAAGAAAGTGACTTCATCTGAAATATGTACCTTCAGATACTTTTTGTAGTTGTTGTAAACAACAGCTAAGAAGACAGACATGAAGATGTACGTGTTGATGAGGATGTACACGATGAAGAACAGCGTGAACATACTGTGGGAGTTGTACGCAGGCATCCTGCCAAAGAGAAGCAGAAAATAAAATGTTAAAACTCCTCGGTCAGATGTTGCTTCCTTCTTTTCTGCATCTCAGCAGCTTCCCTTCCTCTTTCTCACATTGTTTATTTATCATCAGCTGGTCTGTCTGTGTACAAGATTATTCCAAAAGTTATGAGTGGATTATCATGACATTCTCAGAAAACATCAAACATGGTAGTCACAGGAACAAGTGGTTACATTTTGTGGTAAACCAGTCAAAGGTCAAGGTCACAGATCAGCCTGTGCTCTAACTCTGCAGATGTATAACAGGAATGTTAAACCCCACAGCTGGACACCTCATGGGTCAGGGGTGATCACCATTGATTTTAAGGACATGGGGTCAAAGGTCAACATCACAGCTGACCTGGTGCTCTAACTCTGCAGTAGTGTGATGCAGGAATGTCAAACTGCACAGCTGGACACCTCAGGGGTCAAAGATGATGCCTGTTGATTTCAAGGTTCGTGGGGTCAAAGGTCAAGGTCACAGGTACTCCCTTTGTTAAAAACCTCTCTGCTCCTACATGTGACCCTTCTGTTTCCTCCACCAAAGAGGTTCAGTTTCTGGTTTTGTTTGTCTGTCTGTTAGCAAAGATCTGGTAAAAACTAGGGAACCGATTTGAAGGAAACTTTCAGGAAAGGTTGGGATTGTTACAAAAAACAATGGATTACATTTTGTTGGTGATCCAGATTATGATCCGGAGCAGACCATCTTTTAATCGCACTGCGGCCATGGAGAAGGTTTGCTCTTTCTGGGTGCTTCTAGTTGTCTTATTAATCAGGTGCAAGAAAAGCCATCTGAAGTTATTTGTGATTTTATTGATTTATTTGTTCTTAAATTTTATGTCTTGGTTGATCTGAAAATACACCAGGGACCAACATAGGACCAAGAAATTTTCTTTTTTTTATGCAGCTGTGTACATTTACTATAAACTACAACTCCTGTGAGTGTGTTTTTTTTTCTTAAACAAATATTTCTTGTTTAAAACAATTTACAAAGATCCTCCCCAAGCAGTAAACAACAGCAGTGTCCCACAGCCACAGTTAGTGTCCATCAACAGGCTGAACCACTGTTAGATCAGGGTGCGGATTTAAATTGTACATTTTTTTACAAGGCCAAACTAGTTAAATAAAGTGGAAAAAGCTCTTTTAAAAAAAAAACTACATTCATCCAATCACTCATTCTTATTTTACGTAGCTAAAGAAAAATCTTTGTCAGCTGATCAGACTTAAAACAAAACATTAAAAGCTATATAAATGTTCCATTAAGTATTAAATTGATTTACCCATTGAACAGATATCTGTTATCATCCTGGCAAACAGAGAAATAAAGGCTTATGTCCTTACATGACATCGGGGCTGTTGGCCGTGGTGACGAGGACATACAGATCAAAGACAATCTCCAGGTAGTTGTTGAAGTATGGAAGTCCCTCTATGGTCTTAAGATTTCTGCAGAGAAAAAAAAACTTTTTTTATACTAAATTTTATGTAATTATAGCATGCATACATACCTCAAAAACATTGCTGAAGATAATTAATTCTAGTTTTATCAAAAACTAGAAATGGTTTTAATAACTCATGGAGTTGGTATTTCACACCCTAATTTTAGATGATTACAGTTTTTGTTACATTATCAGGCAGAAAATATAACTTACCATCATCTGTAAATAAAACTAATGCAGTCTATGCAGTTTTTTTATATATTTTTAGAGTTTTAGATGAATCCAATCATGCCAAAGGTTTGATCATCGCAGCTAAATGTTTCCCAATCACACAGAAGGATGGCATCTGGCTAAACAGGCTCTCAGCCAACAAACAAGAAGTGGCATTTGCAAAAAACAAAAACAAAAAAAACTTCCTTTAGTTTAAATAGGCAGGATGTCTGGTGAGATCAAAGTGAAAAAAGGTTTTAAAGAAAAAAAAATGGCATCTCTTGAGTACAGTTTAGCTGTAATAAAAAAGCATTAATAAACAAGGCAGCAGTCTTACCGTTTGCCCAGCAGCTTGAGGGCCATGAGGGAGAACATGAGGAGGCTGAACATGAAGAGCAGGAAGACGTTGAAGATCTGAGGAAGAGCATTCCGGATGCTTCTGAACGCTCTCCGGAGCTGAACACAAAACAAACAAACACTGGCAGAGTTAATGTCGGTCCTCTCAGGGGACTCAAACGCTCTGCCCTTATCCACATGAACACAAACTAATGACGCGTTCAGGCGCCATCGGCTCATGAACTGAATCATTTTGATGTTTAGCAGCAGGAAGTTTCCTCCAAACACTCCGGAGTTTGAAGAGCAGAGATAAACTAAGCAGAATGCTGGGATCTGAGAGCGTGTCTGTGATGAACAGGAGCACCAACATTTAATATCCGTGATCACCTGAACACAATCAGGTTCACGGCACAAAACTCTTACTCTTAAGAAAAATTGTTTATGAAGAACTCCTGCTACAACTGAAGTCAAAAGTTGTCCTATCAGGACTATGATAAAGTAGGTTTGCTTTTATGTATGTAGAGTTCCTATTTCTAAATCCCAATAGCTTGGAGTTCATCAGGGGCCTGAATGAAGCTCGCTCATCAGATAACATCCTTTGCATTTCAGCATACAACAAGAGTAAAGATGAGCGGCAGAGGGTTTTTCACAAATTCAATATATTTACAGGAAAAGAAACTTGATTGAAATGTTGGGTCTTCTTGAGCCCATTGTCCTCAAGTCAGAGTAAGAATGGCAAGTGGGGGGGGGGGGGGGGGCAACAACCCTGTTAAAATGGTAAATGGACTAATTATACAGCACCTCTTTAGCCAACCAGGCTACTCAAAGTGCTTTACAACACAATCTGTGCCCTCAATGACCCATCCACACACATTTGTACAGCATTCTACTGAATCTCTACAAAGCTAACCTAAATAAAATCACTCTATAGAGTCTAATCAGTGATTTAAACTCCATTCATACACCAATGGGGCACATCAGAGGTGATGAGAAGTTCAGTGTCTTGCCCAGGGACACTTCGAAATGTGACTGCTGCCAGGAATCAAACCTCTCATTGGAGGACAACTGCTCTAACCACTGATCCACAGCCCCCCCAGATAATAAATACATTTAAAAACAAAAACAGATTAAGACTGTTTTTTTCTTGTGAAGGCATTCAAGGTGGGATTGATGCACCTTTATGCATCTTCCAGTTCTGTTTGTAACATACAGAGGCAGGAGGCTCTGAAAGTCACATGAACCAATCGATGGGTGTGACAGTGACCATGGTGGAACCTGCCCATCTAGAAAATTCCAGCTACTCCTATTTATTTGAGCCAAAGTATACAGAAGAGCAGCTCTGTGAAACCTGTAAATTGGGCGGCAGTGGCTCAGGAGATAAGGGTTCGTCCTGTAACCAAGTTGCTGGTTCGAGACCCCGCTCTGTCTGTCTCAGCCGTTGTGTCCTTGGGCAAGACATCTCACCTGCCTTGCCTGCTGGTGGTGGTCAGAGGGCTCGGTGGCGCCGGTGTGATGGCAGCCTCACTTCTGTCAGTGTGAGGATGAATGACTGAATGCAGTGTAAAGTGCTTTGGATTAGATTAGATTAAGTGCTATAAAAGTACAGGCAAATTACCATTACCACTAAAATTCATGAAGAAATACTGAAGAGTGCCAATGCATCTATGACCTGAAACTACAACAAACAACTTCTCTAAAACCCAAAAGTAATTTGTGACTTATTTTTGTAATAATCTGAGCTGACAAAATGTTTATGTCTTGATGTAGGAACTGTATAAGAAGCGTTAAGACAATAAAAATCAAAAGAAATGTTAAAGCTGCTGCCAGTGGCTCATTAGGGTCAACATAGTAACCACACACCTGTGTCTGTCACTCCCTGACAGCACCCTTGAAGAGACAAATGGACAGAAATTCAGAGTATTAGAAAGTAAGTCTCAGTAACTGAAAAAAAAGTCATACTGAAAATAAATCCTGAACCATAGTTGGAGGAAGCTTTTGGACGTTACACATGAACATTTTTATGTGTCTACAGTGTTTTTTCGGAAGAGGTGTGACAAGGTAAAAAGACCCTTTAATTCCTATTTTGAAGAGGAAATTATGAGCTCAGAAAAAAGTCAATGAGAGTTTGGATGTGCACACACTGAGCTCTAGGGGGATTTTAGGGAAAACCTACAGCAGAGAGACGCACTAGGTGAAAGACTCCATGAAAAAGTTTAAAGTTTGTGGGAGTAAATGTTTGCAAGAATTCTGAAGATTTTCGACAGCTCAAAAGTTAGGTGTATGACATCGCACTATAAGGTGAGCATTCCGTATGTGTAAAAACCTTAAAAGATATTTAAATACCAGTTCAGTCATGTAAAGTCCAATTTTCTGTAACCTGTTTAAACCCTGAGTAATGTTTGTCTGAGCTACAGAACTCCAAAGATGGCTGTGTTTTCTCTCTCAGTTCAACCAATATCCAACTGTTATGTGTGGAAATCTTTTTGCAGACTTTGTCCATATCATCCAATGTACGGCTACGAAACGTCACTGCACACTATTCCTGATCAAGTCACACATCCCAATGTATTTTTTGCACTAGTTTTTTTTCAAGGAGGCCGGAGGAGTGGAGAACTGACAAAACAGGAGATTAACGGCTAAATAGTAAGAAGTGCGCTTATCAATTGCTTTGGCACACTTTGTTAAAAGATTATGTCACTGAACTATTAGAGAACCCTGGACATCACACACTAAAAGCTGCTGGGTTAAAAACATCCCAATATGTAATCCAGCACTCCACTCAGCAGGGTTGGCTCATCAGTGAGACCCCCAAAAAACTAATTTGTTGATCTAGAAATATTTAAATGTGGAGATAAAAAGAAAAAAAAAATCTAGGTTAGTGCAGCTTGGGTTGGTGCTAGCTAGCTGGTGCTAACAGCTATTAGCTTCAGCTAACTAGCACCAACTACCTAAGCACTTTGAATTGCCTTGTTGCTGAAAAGTGCTATATAAATAAATTTCACTTCACTTCACCAATTAATATTGTTTTAGGAACTCAAACTTACCTCGTACTGCAAACTAGAGTTGTTAATAAGGTAACCAGGTCAAACATCGTCTTACAAGTTGGCTCTTAACTTTACATTACATCATTTAGCAGAGTCCCAGTCAGGTCCAATTCGGTCGCCTAAAACTTCTGACTGAAGAACTGACAACCCATGATCCAACAGCTTTAACCCAGCAACTGAGTTTCCAAAATAACCCAGCAGTTTTCAATGATTTCTCAAACTCGATCATGAGGTCTTTAAACTCCAGAGACAGCATGTCTTCACAGAAAAACAAGCTAGGTCTATAAATTTCCTTCTGTTTACCCAGAACTGTTCACCCTGGACCAAACTTTCACTGTAAACAGGATGGTGTGCAACCTCCACAGTCCAAACTGCAGAACTCATTTCCATTTAGCTCGGATAAAACTTTTAAACTTTCGAAAGACAGTTTGGTGAAGTTGAGCAAATGCAACACTCTGAAACAATCATTTGTAATAAGCACAAACTGTAATTCAGGGTTTCCCCCAGAAAAAAGGCTAAGCCTGGTGGTAGGTGGCCGTTTGCCAGCTGACCATGATTTAGTAAAAAAAAAAAAAAAAAAAAGATTAAAGTTGACAGGAAAGTTGAAAATATGGCTATTTATAATGTGATATTGTAAGATATTTGTGTCAAATATTAAAATAAATACAAATTGTTTGCACTTAATTTGAATCCTAATTTACAAATAAATTAAATTGACATAAACGAAAAAATGCAAACAAGGCAACAACACACGTCTCATATCAAGGCCAATGAATAACAACAGAGAATTCTGAAAAACAGAGAGATGCTGTACTGTACTGTGCTTTTTGTGGCACAGGCTGTATGTTGGATCACTACATGTAACAACAAAACAAAGCATATCTAATGCTGAATTTAATAGCATATTTTTACTGTTAAACAAGGATAAATTAGCACCCGTCATATTAATATTTTCACTAAGTGCAAAACATGTTTACCATATTTGGTCTTGTAAAGACACCCGCTGAATTTTAGCTCAACTAACCATTGTGGTCTATAAACACTCCTTTTTTTAATCGGCTGCAACAGTCATCTCCTTCTGTGAGTTTTTAACTGTTTGATTATGTTTGTGATCTCTCACAGAGGGATCATATAAATGCTGATACAGGCAAACCAGCTCCGCTAGAGCACCAAAATCGTCCATTTACAAAAATTGGGAGGTGCACGACCATGCGATGCAACACCGCGTGGGGCCTTCGCGCAGGGGCGGGGACAGTGTGATTGCATCACTGTTGGTGCATGCACCCTCACGTGCTGATCAACGCCCAGTGACCTCGCGGTCGGTGTGCGGGTAGAAAAAAACCTGTATAAAAAATGACATATTTTACAATAAACAAGCGGAGCTTAGCCTGGCAGCAGAGGCAGTGAAGCCTGGCGGCCCACCAGGCTTATAATACACTGGGGGAAACCCTGGCGATTTATGTTTTAGTTTTCATTTGCATTCAAAGTCTTTAATGCAATTCTGTTGTCCTAATGTAAAAAAAAAAAAAAACTTCAGTAAGATTAACTGAAGACTTTTTTAGAACCAAATTTCAACGATTCAAATCCAGAGAACAGGAAACAGATAAGACACTTTCCAGTAATGTTAACGAAAAACTGTCAAAGTGCTGAAATGTCAGATTCAGGTCCTTACCTGCCGTCCTTCTGTGACGTTGACCAACAGGAGCGGACGCAGCACTCGAGACCAGCGGATAATAGAACAGTTGGCAGCTCTCAGTGCTCCGTAGATGATCATGTCAACAAGAGTGAGCTGTATGGGACAGACAGAAACAAAGACATTTAATGAAAAATGGTAACTTACACTCATGGAGCTTAAGGTGGTAGCTCACTGGGCTGCCACTCTTGGAGACTGGTTGTTAAAGAGCGTTCACGAGGGAGTCTCCAAACTGTCTCCAAACGTTCAATAGACAGTTCTCAATTTTTTTCTGCGGGTTGCAGAGGCTCTCAGCTTGGGTGCTTGAATTTAGAACATTTTCATATACTTTTTGCAACCAAATTTCTCGCAAAACAGCTGCAGGCATCTCAAACCATTCTCAATTTAGTTTCCTTAATCCTTGACCATTAGAACTGTTGACGCCTGCACAGGACCTTTTTTTTTTCACAGAAAACATCCGAGGCTGAATGAACCATGAATGTCCAGATCTAATCAAACGATGATGAAAAATAATTATTAAAAACCGGTCTAAATCTGCTTCTCTTTATTTCAAACTTGTACTCCAATAGAGTAAATCGTAAATGTGGGGGTGGCTGCCAAGGTGGGTACAATGTGGGCAAAGATTTAGTATAGATGGCCTAGAAATTAGTTTTGAAAGCACATAAAAACAGGTTATTTTTCAAGAATTGGTCAGGTTTTTTGTGACCACACAGCTCACTGGTCGCCAAAAAAACAAAAAATGTGTCCATTTTCTCTAAATTTTCTTGGATTTTGAGTCACCAACTAGCCTCCAACATTCAGCCCAGAGAGATACTGCTTTGACTTTTGAGGGGTTGTTTGTGATTGGCTTCTAGTAGAATAGATATTCAATTCAATAAGTATTCAGAAAACACGAGTTACTCAGTAAATAAGTGACATTTTGGATTAAACTGAAAAGGCATTTGACATTTACAACAAAGGAGAACAATTAGTGATTAAACAAGAAGAATACACATCATCAAAAAAATGTCCACATTATAAAACAAAACTGCAGGAAGTAGCTCAGAGCAGAGCGCAACAAACCCACCGAGTAGTTCTCTAAAAAAATTAACAGCTTTGCTCGCATGTTGCTTTTTATCCAACTGCTCCCTTCTTCAGGGGTCACCACAGCAAGCCGACTCACACGAAAAACTTGTCAAGTGTTTTAAGCCGGATGTCCCTCCTGACGCAACCAGGGCTCGAACCCACGGCCTCAGAACTTCATGGCGCCAAGCTACCACAGCCCCTGTTGCTTCAGAGTGTAATGGATCAAATTTTTTTAAT
Source organism: Kryptolebias marmoratus (assembly GCF_001649575.2). Classification (NCBI taxonomy): domain Eukaryota; kingdom Metazoa; phylum Chordata; class Actinopteri; order Cyprinodontiformes; family Rivulidae; genus Kryptolebias; species Kryptolebias marmoratus. The sequence goes on from NC_051432.1 coordinate 4,583,071, forward strand.
TATTATTTCCAACTCAATTAAGGAGCATAATCTTCCTACACAAACATCTAAAAGAGGAGCTAATGTGGCTCAAGTAATTATTAAAAGCATATGCAGAGTATCAGTTTGTTGCTTATGGAGCTGTGTAGGTGTAGTCTGGTCAGGGTATTCAAACTATGTCCAGAACTGTCCAGACAGTCAACGTGCATATTTTGGATCACTTCAACCAGATTTGAAAAACACATTGTATAAACATATTGTTCACATATTAGTCATCACAAATAACATTTTTCCAAAAACTAAGGACGAATCATTGCTGTATATAAAGTGTTTGGCAGGACTCCATTGGGTTTTTTTTTTTTATGAAAGAGCTCCTCTGAGCTTCAGAGTCACCAGGAAGCCTTGTCGCTCTGAAGGTGCTGACTTGGCAATATTTCTGGTTAAATCCTGTTTCACAACAGCAGGCAGAAAGTCCTCTCAGCACATTTTGGCTCTGCAGCTAACAGACAGGAACTCTGCTCAGCATACTGCAACTATTTCAGCTTTCACGGAAGAAAAAAAAAATCCAAAAAACAAACCAAAAAAAAAAACAAAACCCAAGGAAGTCCTCTAGAGAGTCCAGAGTGTGAAAATCACCAGGACACAATGTCATCCCCGGATATATGGGGGTTTGCATTGACTGTGTTCTTTACAGGGAACGTTTTGGACCAACATGCATCAAGTTAAACACACAACATGAGCACAGAACCAGACCTGACTTCAAGAGGCTGTTCAGGTTTGTTGTTACAAACCCGTTTTGAGTGCAAGTGGTCAGATCTCAGTATCTCATGATGACCTTAATTATCTAACATACTGGAGGACCACAGTCCTGTATGTTTTAGTTGTTTTCCTGCTTTGACACACCTGCAGAACTTCAAGACCTGCTGAAGAGTAGAGAAACAACTAAAACATGCAGAATGGTGGTCCTCAAGGATCATGATTTGGAATCACTGATATACTGAAACAGACAATGTGAAAGAAATCCAGGTACATCCACAACTCCTGGCAAAAATGATGGAATCTACCGCTCTTGGATGAACAATTGATGTTTTTTCAATTGTTTAATTTTGCATAAAAAATTATAATTTCTCAAAATTCCAACCTGCTGGCATTAAGAAACAATAAAAAAGAAATGTCATGCTTTTTGAAAATCAAGAAGAGGGAAAATTAATGAATCACTGAATTCTGAGGAAAAAAAATATAACGTCATGAGAAAAACACTTCACCATTAGTACTTAGTTGCACCACTTCTGGCTTTTCTAACAGCTCAAATTCTTCAGTACTCTTCATCAATCTGACGGCTCTAACCGTCTTTTATTGCTGTTGTCAGGTCAGCTTTGCAGTTTGGAGTCTTGTTATCGACCATTCTCTTCGAATTCCACTAAAGATTCTCTACTGGTTTGAGATCCGGACTGTTTCCAGGTCATGCCATTGACATGATGTTTTTCTTAAAGGAACGTTTTCACTTTAATTGCCATATGACAAGATGCATTATCATCCCGAAAAATAAAGTCATCGTCATCAAATATCCTTTTGAGCTGACGGAATAAAAAAAAAAAAGGGTCCAAAATTACAATGTAGACTGGCATTTATTGAAGATGTAATGACTGCCATCACTCCGTGTGTTTACCTGACATGCAGGCCCAAATCATCAATGACTGGAAATTTCAGTGATTTCTTCAGGCATAAATGTCTGTTTGGGTGGTAATGATGTTTTTTGTTTGGCTTTTCTGGATGTAAATCTTGAGGTTTCATTGTCTTCCTTGGTCGACCAGAATGCTTCCCTTTTACAAACTTCTCATTTTGTTTGTACTCTGTCCAAATTTTAGACGCAGCTGACTGCGAACAACCAACATCTTTTGCAACATTTTATGATGATTTATCTTTTTGAAGATATTTCATAATCCTCTCCTTTGTTTCAGCGGACATTGCTCATGTAGGAGCCATAATTCACGTTAATCTGCTTTGTGCAGCAGCTCCCCAAGAATAATTAGCAGGTGTTTGTTTCAATTACAGAGTGATTCCATCATTTTTTTACTCAACTTTAAGTAATTTCACGTGTTGTGACTGACTACAACAATCTTTCTGTTTTGTTTCATAATGCTAGAAAGTTGGCGTTTGAAATAATAACAGTTTTGTGGCATGTCTACTGTATTTTTTATACAAATTTAAACAATAGATAAGCATCCAAGAGTGGTGATTCCATAATTTTTGCCAGGGTTTGTACAGTGATTTCACAGAGCTCAGTGTCAGAGGATTTTAACCTGTAAATGTTCCCCACAGTGGAACACAGAGCTCTGACAGCCATCAGCTGCGTTACACAACTTCACTCTGAACATAAAGTCCACTCCGAGTTAAAGCACATGATGGCTTACAGTGACTACAGCTGGTTCAAAAACAATCAGAGCAAACATTCAACCAAAGACTGTAATGCACTTTGATGAATAAAATCCTGACAAAACAGACATTTATACAAAGGATTTTGGAAGAAAAAAAAAAAAGTTCATCCAAACTTAACTGGGGGGAAAAAAGTAAATGCCATATCTTCAGAATATTCCCAAGAATTGGGAAAAAAATCATTTAAAAAATCATCTTAAACCTTCTAATTCCTGTCCCGTCGGGTCCTGACATATAATACCTACTGACTCAGCAAGAGAGACTTACAAAGCCTCTGAGGACAGTTGATAACAAAAAAAACAAAGTTTCCTACCAACAGGATGACGATGATGCAGATATTTTTGGGGTCCTTCCAGAACTTGTCTCGAGGAATCACCTTGGCGTAGTGAACAATTCTGAAGGTGAAGACGAACACACACAGCAGCTCCAAGAGCATGGTGGCCTGAAAACACCACAACACAGAGCTGACCCAACACATTTTACAAAAATACAGTCAACAAGTGTGTGAGTTTAAACACAGCATGGCAGAGAACATTACAGGCCCTGAATAGCTGACAGTAAAACTATCTGATAGCTCTGTTGTGCTCTGAGGGGCAATTGTTTTGGCACAGTTTGAATCATAGACTGGGGTTTGAATCCAACAGCAGTTTTTTTTTTCCATCCTGAATTTTGATTTCTTGAATTGGTATATTTTGAGCAGAACAATGTCAGATGACCTGTGGAACACCCCTTTTCATGTGAGACTAAAACAGAAAGTCAGCGTTAACTTCAGAACCATCATTGTAGTACGAGCAAAGCCGCCTGACTTCTAAAACCTCATCAAACACAACATATTTTCATACCATCAGGTAGAACTTTTAAAAACAAATCCAACACAATTTGAATTTTTCAAATCGGTCTACTGGTTACCTTTTTATTGTCAAGAATTGATCATCAGAATGGGTCTAAATGAATCCAGTTCTTACACGGGTAGCCATAGAAAGTCCTGTGTTTAACTTCCTGGAGCTTCTGTTCTCACACCGGGCTGAAGCTGAGGATTCGCTCTGATTGGCTGAAAATTTTCAGATTATTCCTTCGTAGATAACACATGAGCAAAGCAGTCAAAGTGCCAGCTCCTGCTCGCAGATTTTTTAAATCTAGCTTATAAAAAGTTTAATTTCATCTGAGTTGAAAAATAAATGAATGAATGAATTAGCTCGATCACTGCCTGACCCAGTTAGCTACAGCGCTACCATGCGTCGTTTATTTTGACGGTACTTGTGGCCTTGCTAGTAGTGCCTGTACTCTCTTAGTAAAGTTTTAGGTTTTGTCAAGCCAGGCTAGGAAGAAAGCCCTGCTCTGTCGAACTTGCCTGGTGTTTTGTGTTTTGTACCGCCTGTTGAATGGGAGTTTAATTGTCCCCGTCACCGTGCACATTCTCCACAATCAAAAGAAGTTTCACGCTGCACATGATTGACCACAAAAGAACCTGCTAGACCCTCAGAGACAAGTACAGATCGATTCATGTCACACAGACCTTGCAGTTTAGCGTACAGTTGAGCGAACAGGGACAAATTAATTTCATCGAAGACAAGACTGCGTCAACATCGGGAAGAAAATCGACTCAGAGAGTTGGTATTTGTTCTTGAACAGGTCCTGCTCTGAGCCCCCCTTAACTCAAGTCCCCCTAAAATAAAATAAAAAAACTCCCCACTTCCCAAACTGAGGACAGACACTGATTCTTCATGAGTAATCCACACAAAACCAAATTAAAATAACTAAATCTATTCAAGGCTTGTCACATCAGATGTCTATAGCTAACAAGCTAATATCTATTTTATTACTTGTGTATTTTGGTTCCACTCTTCATAGTTTGACTTCATTAACTGGCATGAAGCAGGAAGTCAGGTCAGGTCAAGTCTCATCTCATCAAATCTCCTTTGTAAACAAGCTTCCATATTGACATGAACATTTAGAACCACTAACAATTTTCAAAAAACTCTATAAAACCAGGACAGTAAAGTAACTTAAACTGCAGGATATACTTTTACAGTTATAATAACTGTTGGGAGGGGAACAGGGCGTACCTTTTTTTTTCTGTCCACAATGCAGGAACTGAGGAAAACTTCACAAAGCTTTGTTTATATCGTGTGAACATTAAAGCTCATTTAGCTCCATTTATAAAACTCATTTTATGATGCACATGCTTTTTATAGCTCGTATTTCTGACTATGTGCTCTGCCAGCATGACGGGAACTATCCCATAATGCAGCTGTGCTCAGCTGGGTCACTATAATCACTTTATAGTGATTGTTTGAACGGAACACCAGTAACACTGAGACCCAAGGTTTGAGCTTAGATTTGATTTGAACTCGCCCACCAGTCGTCAGCTTCATGTAAATGTCCCCTCAGTGTGACGTGATTCTAAGGGAAGCACCAGCCTCAGTTACCCTCATATACACTCCTGATCAAAATCTTAAGACCAGTCAAAAAACTGCAAGAATTTGCATTTTGCACTATTGGATCTTAAGAAGGTTCTAAGTAGAGCTTCACAATGTTAAAGGAAAAAATCAGTGCAAGAGACAAGAACTTTTGAGCGGGGAATTAATTGAAAACTGCATTTACACTCAAACAGGATTTTTTCAGCTGATCAAAAGTTTAAGACCATAGCTCAAAAAAACCCGAAAAACCCCCCAAAACAGAAATCAAAGTGTCAAAAAAAAGGACTCAGTAACGAGTAGCTTCACCATTCTCGTTGATGACTTCAAACAATCGTTTAATGCTTGATGCCAGTGTTTCCAGGAGGCTAGTGGGAACGTTGCTCCAAGTGTTGAAGATGGCTTCATGAAGGGCATCCACTGTCTGGAACTGATGTCCATTTTTGTAAACTTCCCTTGCCATCCATCCCCAAATGTTCTCAATTGGGTTTAGATCCGGGGAACATGCAGGATGGTCCAAAAGAGTGATGTTCTTCTCTTG
>NC_051432.1:4589004-4604441 GCF_001649575.2 Kryptolebias marmoratus
TGCGTCCAACCTCAGCAGCGATGGCACGTTGTGAGAGGCCCTGCTTATGCAGCTCAACAATCCTACCACGTTCAAAGTCAGTGAGCTTTTTTGCTTTTGCCATCAGGAGGTCTTGACAGTGTAAAGACTTGACAGAAAATGACACGGAGTCCAGATTTTTGCACAGCTTTTGGCTTTTAAAGACTATGGTCTTAAACTTTTGATCAGCTGAAAAAATCATGTTTGAGTGTAAATGCAGTTTGCAGAAAATTCCCCGCTCAAAAGTTCTTGTGTCTTACGCTGATTTCTTCTTTTAACATTGCGAAGCTCTACTTAGAACCTTCTTAAGATCCAATAGTGCAAAATGCAAATTCTTGCAATTTTTTGACTGGTCTTAAGATTTTGATCAGGAGTGTATACCCTGAGCAACACAAGTTGAGCGAAATCTTTGCTTAAAACTTTGGCATTAACTGTTACAGTCAACACTGCCTTTCTGTTACCAAATTATCTCATGAACCACTGGACAAATTTTTATAAAAGGTTTTCAAAAAATAATCATTGGATGTACATCTAAGGAAGTGTTATTTCTCTCCTACTCATTCAATCTGCCAGTCCAGATTATAGCGCTTCTTGCAGCTGCAGAGTTGGTGAGGAGGGATCAGTTCTCAGCGTTGTGTTCAAGGAACGTTGAAAAACTGCCAACGAGTTTTTGCGATCTAACAAGCGGTTACAGAGTGCATGAAGACACAAAAAGCAGGCGTTACCTTTTCGTTCTGATTACAACTAATGTAGATTAAACTGAATATTAAAGTGCTCCTGAGGGCCCCCTGCTGGCCTGAAGGCCCTAAGCAGCTGCTTGTTTGGCTTGTGCCAGCTGTGATAACATCTGTTGAGCAGAGGCAACTATCGTACCCACGTTGGAAGGGGGAAGACAGCCGGCTCCTCGAAGATGGCCAGACCTAGATTGACCAGAATGAAGACGTAGAGGAGCACCTTTAAGGCCCAGTGATTGTAGAGGAGATACAGTCTGAAAACACACACACACATAAAAACACACCACCTTCAAGGACAATATGTTCATCTACATTATGATTTTCATATTTGTGAACATCATTTCAAATGTTTTCATCAAAATCTTGTTTAAAAAAAGTCTTGGTAAAGGTGTAGAAATGATGCTCCACTTCCTGTGCAAAGCAAGTAAAATTAAACAAATGTTGTTTTAAGACATCCTAATTCAGTGCAAGAATAATGTCTGTTGAATTTCTGATTTCACAATCCACTGCTGAAGCAATACAAAAACAAAAACACTGCTTTTCGAGGTAAACAGACAGAACACATAAAGCGGATGAAGTGGGGTTGCACAATATTAAGAAAACGTTCAATTGTAATAATGTTGAATTTAATAAGTTTGTACGTTACCAATTTACTGCGGCTGTGGGAGACGCCAAAGACGATACATCATCATCCACCCACCCATCCACCCACCCCCTCCTGCGAACTCCCCGGGACATTTGGATCTAAAATTTAACACAGCATGCCCTAAATGTTTGCTGAACAAAGTGATGCATCTGCATGTCCTGAGCATCATCGTTAGCATGCAGATATGTCCAACATGCACCTGAGACCAAACTCCAGTTAGCAGAGAATGTGCACAACCCAGTCAAAACCCCCACAAAATATCTCAGTTGTTATTTTGTTGAGTTTTTTTGTGAACATGGCAGCCAGATCAGCTCTCCTGCTCCAGGACCAAGTTCAGAACACACCGCAAGTCTCCGAAACAAGCAGCCAAAGACCGGTCAGCACCGGATGACTGGCTCTGACCAAGCTCGGCTGTCAGAGGGGAAATATTACAAAGAAATTGGAATATGTTCATTTAGCCATTTTAGTTTGAGGCGTTAACAAAGTCCAAATTTTCAGCTTTGAATTAAGATTATGTAGGTGCCTCACCATTTTTTTTTTCTTATTTCTTTTGTTGCACAAATAAAACAGCTTTAAGAACATTCTACTCCAAGAGCGCTGACCTTTTTGGGCTAAGTTTCACATGAAGAAGATGACCATACAAGTGAAAGTCTCACCTGATAGCCTGAGGGGACGTGTCAAAGTAGATGTTTCTGTTGTACATGGCGTCGGACACATAAACAGCAGCCAGGTCAAAATCCTGAAACACACAAACCAATATTTAAAGACGTGGACTGCTTGTTGATTTTTGTTCTTTTTTTTATTATTCTGAACTTTAAAACAAGGGAAAAACTTTGATTTGAGGGTGATCAGGAGCAGAATGTGTTTGCCTGGTTTCTTTCTTCCAAAGGGTCTTCCTTTCTGAACACAGCACAAAAAGAAGGGACATTTGTGTTTGGTGCGTATGGTTCTTCCACATGCTACTGAGGCCCCCCCGTTTGTTAAATGAATAAACAAATGACGCCAAACAAGAGTCAGTAGCAGAATAAGCTGTTCGGCTTTGGCAAAAGAAGAGTTGGCAAGTTTTTCGTTGGCGCAACCCACTTACTGAGCTCTGCTGCTCAAACAAAATGCCTTTTCCTTACAAATATGGCCCCATTCAACAGGAAGGAAACAGGCTTTTCAACACTGTAAGACTTACTGCCAAGAAGCCTTGTTACAAGAAAGAAATAACTGACCAAAATGTTCTTACTTTTTGTGCTAAATTTAGTACAGTTTTGTAATAACACAACTGCCTGCCACCAAAAGCCATGTGTTTTTGTCTCAGTAGACAATACGCATGACTGTTATAGTTATCATCCAAAAGTACACTGTAGAGTACACTGCTCGGCAGCAAAAGGAGCTCTTGTCCTTAGCTCATCACAGCATGTGATGGTTCCAAATACAATCTTACTATTCTAGTTTTGAATGTCTGATGGGATGTTGTATATTGCTCTTAATAAAAATGCTGCTTCGGCACATTTCAGCTGATGACTCAAACGTTACAAAAACAGGAAATTCCTTCAGTTAACCATTAACAAACCTGAGCAATTAACTGAAAATAACTCTGGGTAATGACTTTATGAAGCTGTGTGGGGGTAGTGACAACTAGAATATACTGCCAAGTGTGTAAATGTCAAAACAAGCAACTTAAAAAAAATTTTTTCCCTTTGCCGTTTGGCGATTTTAACTTCTTTAAATATTACTTCCAATGCCTGGGGACTGAAACACCCTCATTACTGATCAAGTGGGATTCTTCCTTCTTAGTCACGTTTTTCAGTTCACTCTTCCTCCTCCTCCAGCTTTGAAAGAACTCGTACAAAATAAATCACCAAAACAATCTGGAACAGAGTTTGGCGATTTTCATTCGACATAAACAAATGCAAAGATTTCCTTGTAGACAACGATGGGAATTTGGTTAATTGAGTGAGGAAACCCGGCCCTGTTCAGTGAAACATCCTTCAAACGGGTCGCAGAAAGACTTTAAAAGGACTGAACATGCATTCAGATATCTTTAATAGCAGTTTATTTTACCACATAATGTTGAACTTCAAGTGTGATAATGCCACATTACTTTTGAGCCATCTAAATTTAGTAAAATCTTTGCCAACCAGCTCTGTTATTCCCTCTAACTTCACACTTCTTGTGCAGTTTATATATCCAGATGTAGAAATTTTTAGTTTTCCTTCAGCTAGTGAGTCTTTCTACTCTCAAATGCCCTTAAAGTGCAGAGTTGAACACCTAAACTCTCACGCCTCTGTTGTATCGAAGTTCAGAACTTTGTCTATAAAACTGGAAGAGGAACTTTTCACTCTGACATATCTGCTAAATAAAACACTGGAGACACATTAAGAAATTGACGTGTGTGACATCCAAATGCTTCTAACTCTTACTGATTCTGGATATTTTAAAAATCAAAATGTACACTAACTGTTTGTCTGAGGTTGGAGTATCACCAAAGGCGAAAGGACGGTGATGTTTTTGGCCAAGTTAGTGTGTATGTTTATGTGTGTATATCTAATGACCCAGAAGACGGGGTTTAATGAAACGTTCAAATAGTAACCACCGTACGCACATCTACAACTGATTAACTTTTGGAGTCAACTCCATTCAAGATGGCTGCAGCAGCAGAGCAACCTTAGATGACACAAAAATTAATATACGCATCCATATTTTACAGATATCGAGCTCAGCTTTAGTGCGACTGTAGTTGAGAGTGATTCCCAACACATATTCAAAGTGATGCACACTGCACGACCTCTTCACTCTGAACTTTGGCATTAGCCGTCCACCCTGTTAGCAAAATATCTCATGAACCGCTGGACGGATCTTAGTAAAGTGATCACTGTAGGTACACCTTCAATTGACCCAATTCAAGATGGCCACCACAGCCACAAAAATGTCCACAGCTCAGTGAATTTAACAGATACAGAACTAAAATTCGTGTGGTAGTAGCTGAGCACCAACACATCTGAGGAGATCTCACAAAACACAGTTTAAAGATTTGACCAAAATGGCTGCAGCTCTTATCTTTTTTCCATCTAAAGATGATCTTAGTTTAGGCAGTGGGCGACAGGAGGGCCAAGCCTTTAGTTCTAATCTGTGCTTTATGTCTGCCTGTCTTATTGAGAGCGCTGCCAGAGAGTGACAGCCACAGGTGTGTGGTTACCATGGTGACCCAAACGAGCCACTGGCAGCAGCTTTAACGCAGACAGCTGAAGTAGCTGCAGTCGGACGAAACTTGAATTTAAAAACCACAAACTGTTGCTTCGGTTTTATGAGGCTGGAGGGACAAGAGTCCAGCGGTTTACTGCCGTCATGTGGAGACACGTCTGCTGGGACAACCGGAGGACCGGAGGACCGGGGAACAGCTGGCTTCTCGTCTCTCACCTCTTTGCTTTTCGCAGAGTTCCCTCCGTTCGGAACTTCTTTTCCTGCGGACGCGTCAGGAATGTTCTCGCTCTTCTCCGGCTCCGACATTTTTGTGTTTTTCACACTCCTCTTCTTCTTCGTCAAATCCCCTCCCTGAAACTTTAGGAGCTCTCCTCAAAACGTCTCCAAACTTTTACAGGACAAAGAAGATGGAGAACAAACAAAAGACAAAGATTTATCCAACTTTTTGTTAAAAGCGTCACTAGAGCGCGTCCATCTTCTTGGGCTCCACATCAGATGTTTTCCTGTCGGCAGCAGATGAAGGAGCTCTCACCGATATCCATCCCCTCGTCAGACCGCCTCTGCTCTGCTCAGATCCGCTAGGAGGACTGCCCCGATAAACCAGGACTGTGCTGCGTTCACACACAGTCGGAAACATGGCTGCTGACGCGACAAGACGTGGAAACAGGGCTCTCTTACACCAAACATGTGTCAATGTAATGACTTGCAAAAAGGTAAGATGAACAAAAAGATAATTATCGATTTCTCTACATATTTAAAAAAAATGTTTTTATCAAATGTACATGTTTATCGCGTTGAATTCAATCAGGTTTTTGAACTACAGCGTTTTGCCGAAGTCTAATCTGAGAACGTGAACGCAGCACAAGGTGTCACGTGATTCACAGCGGCAGGATATATTTTATTAACCCTTAAACAGGCAACGTGCACCAGGAGATACACTCTTTTTAACATCCTGCAGAGGGTGTGCTGGGAGGTTTTCACTAATCAAGTTAGCATTTATCAAAAGTCTTGTCTGGTATTAGCATCTAGATCACATGATTTGGTTCAGGCTATCTTTCATCGTTTCGTCAGCCTGATCAGAAAACATCATGGCTGCCAGTGGTGGAGAACCTTCTTCCTTGGGGGTAAGTAATCATGTATTAGTCATGCTTATTTTTAATAAAACATCAATATAACTTGCTAAAATTAATTAGGACTTTTTTCTTAACATTCTGCTGAAAAAAAAATGTTGCAACTGTATCTGTGGTGTTAGTTAGCAGCTTTTGAAATATATGTATCCCCTGAGATACGTTGCCAGATTAGGGGTAAAAATTTGATCAATGTGCATTATTCAAAATTTTGTTTTAAACTGTGAGGCATGTTGATAATTTCAATAGTACTGTATATTATCATGCACAGCTGTTACCATTATAACAGTATAACTGTATTTTGCTTTAATTTTTTTATCAAGCAGGGCATCTCAGCTAGGTCCTTTTATGGGAAAAGAAAGGAAAGCACAGGAATGAGAATGATAGAAGAGATCCCTGCAAGTTCTTCTGACTCTGAGTCAAACAGTGATGAAGACCAGGAAGTAATTTTCAACCAGCATGAGATAGAGGCAGTGAGTGAAGGCAGTTCTGATGAGGAGGATGAAAGTTTTGATGAAGATGTTGAAGAGATGGATCACAGTACAAAGTCCAAACTAGCCAAGGAATTCAGGTGAAAGTAGTTTGATTTAGGGACATTTATATGCACAACCCATACAAATTTATGTATTTTGTAGTTGATGTGAGGTTAAAAAACACAAGTCTTCTGTATTGTTGTGATATTTACTAAAAGTAGCATGCCACTAACCAGCTAAATTTAGTCCGTACTTGCTAATTATAGCACTTTGTACAAATAACAATACAGTTATGTATTTATGTATATATTTGTCTGTTTTTTACAGCTGGTGTAAGAAAAGGTTTGAGCACCAGTCAACAGCAGCTGCCAGTGAATTCAGCTCACCTGATGAGCTGTCTTCTCCACATAGCTACTTTGCCCAATTTTTTGATGATGATCTGTTCCAACATATTGCTGAACAGACAAACCTTTACAGCTGTCAATTAATTGGAGCCAGCATTAATACCACTGTAGATGAGATAAAGTCATTTGTTGGCATTAAGCTAATAATGGGAGTGGTGAAAATGCCATCCATGGATGATTATTGGGCAGAAGACACACGCTATGCCAAAATAGCTAATGTGATGTCAGTAAAAAGGTTTAAATGCCTCTCTCGATTCATCCACTTTCAAGACAATCAGGCATCACACCCAACCCAAGATCGGCTCTGCAAAGTGACACCAGTGCTGGAGCACATAAGAAAGAAGTGTCTGGAAATTGAGAGTGAGAACAAGTTCTCAATAGATGAAATGATGGTCCCTTACAAAGGAACAAAGGCTGGGTCTCTCCGACAGTATCTCCCAAGCAAACCTCACCATTGGGGCTTTAAGATCTTTGTTCGAGCAGGCATTTCTGGGATAGTGCATGACTTCCTGACATACACTGGAAAGAGCACATTTGGTCCAGGCCAAGGTCCAGCCAAAGAACTTGGAGTTGGAGCCAATGTTGTCATTCAACTCTGCAAGACAATCAAGAACCCTTCAGAGTGTGTTGTCTACTTTGACAATTTTTTCACCTCTCTCCCACTCATTGTGCACCTGAAAGAGTCCCTTGGTTTGCGTAGTCTGGGAACCATCCGCAAGAACAGGCTCAAAGGATGCACACTTGAGGATGACCGTGTTCTGCTGAAGAAAGGGAGGGGCAGTTTTGACTACAGGGTGGATAATGAGGCAGAAGTGGCAATTGTAAAATGGTCTGACAACAAAGTTGTCACCTTAGCTAGCTCTTGTGCTGCAATCAGTCCTCTCAAAGAAGTCAGACGTTTCTGCAGAGAGGAGAGAAGAAAAGTTGCCGTTCCATGTCCAAACATTGTGTCACAGTACAATGTTCACATGGGAGGAGTTGACCTTGCTGACATGATGGTGGCCTTGTACCGCACTCCTGCAAAATCCCATAGGTGGTACCTGTGCCTCTTTTGGCAAATGGCTGATATAGCCATCACCAATGGATGGCTGCTGTATCGCCGTGATGCCAAAAGCATTGGTGTGCAAAAACACAAAAAGCTCAAGGAATTCAGGCTGGAGGTTGCAGATGCCCTTATTCACAGTGGAAAGAAGAAGGGAAGATCTTCCAAGGGAGGGGTGGAGAATGTGCACAGCCCCAACAGATGCATACAAAGGCCAACGGCCCCAAGACCCATGGTTGATGTCCGCCATGATCGAGTAGATCACTTCCCAACTTTCACAGACAAGGGAAGGTGCAGGCTTTGCCCCGAAGGACAGACAACAATCTACTGCACAAAATGTGGCGTTCGTCTGTGCATCGTCCCAGGGAAAAATCCGTGCAACTGCTTTCAAGCGTTTCATAAAAAATGAAATATAGACTGAGGGGCATTGTTCATAGAGTTACCATCATTATGGAAAACTTGGCCCCATAAAACCTACTCAGGGTGTTCAGTTGTGTATGCATCGTTTAAGAAAACATTACTGTGTTGTTTTTGTTTTTTATGTAACTTTCAGTGCACAACCCGTTCTATATATTTGTCATGAAATGTTGAGAATGCTTTGTTATGAGATTACTAAACAGGATTGGTAAAACTGAATAAAATCAACTTTGAAAGTACTACATGTGATGTAAATGACCTAAGAATACAATAATGTACAATTTACCATAATCAAATTGAACATTAATAGGTTTATCATTTTGGCTGTATTTGTACCTTAATAGGGCAACGTATCCTGGGAGACACAACTCATAAAATCCAAAATATTGAATGTATTTATATTTTCGATGTTTAAATATTTTTCTTAGGGCCTAAAGACATAAGTAATAATAGGAAATAATGTTTTGCAAATTATTTTCCACTCTTGCCTGTTTTAGGGTTAAAGATTCAAAAAATAGTAAAATAAGGCACATTTTACAGCAAACAAAGTGCAATTTAACACAATAAACTGTGCAGAAAAGGTAAAATAAAGAAGAATTTAGTAGAATACAGAAAAAAACAACTGTTAGAAAATAAACAAAAAAATCACAAGTGGACCTCCAGTTTTTAAATTAAATTATTGATATATTGGTATAATGGTTAGGTGTTGTAGCAGCGGTTTAGCACTTTCTTAAGTAAGAGAAGTTCAAAATAACTCATGCCTTAAAAATTACAGAACACTATATATAAATAAACATCATTTATATATAAATATTATGAAGACGATGGTATTATTTCTACCTTGTTTTTCATTTTATTGTAATTTTATTTTACATCTAATTTGTTGTGTGGGACTAAAGTCTTTGTTTTGACAAGAAAATACCTCCCTTTTTTAAATTAGTGACGCTTTGATAAATGCCAATAATTTTTTTATACTCGTTTGCATTTTACTGCTATTTGTACACAGCCTGACAGAATATGAAACTATTCAATTCAACAATAAAATTAAACTTTACTTGAAAACATTAAGACTAAAACAAGTTTAAAGCAACAAAGTAATGAAAAGGTCATTTTAAGTTCATGCTGAGCCCTGTGAAGAATCTGCCTGTTGTTGTTTTCATTTTCACATTAAAGGGCGCCCTCTGGAGTCTAAAGCAAGCAATTACACTCATGATTAGTACCGCCTGTACTGTTAGGTTAAAATAAAATAAAAAAGTCAACTGGAGGTTCTTGGAGACAAAATTAATGACAGTCATTTTTGGTTCTTTGTTTGTTTTCTTTAGTTTATCCTGACTGTGAACTAGGCTTAGTCCTAAAATAGATCTTGTTTTTTTTATCAATGAATGTCTTTCCTGAATGGCTTTTTTCTGTTTTATTAATTTATTTCTTATAGATGCTCTTTCCTCTGAATAATGTCAGCACTAATAAGTGTATTTTCTTTTAAAATTGCTATTTAATTTGTTCATTAACCAAACACTGAAGGCAGCTGTTGCGAGGGTTCAGCTTTTGTTCACTTGTCATGAATAGCGGAGGAGAAACATGGCTCAAAGTTTCCGGCTTGTGTAAAAGAAGAAAATAAATAAATAACCCATCTAAACATTTTGTCTTGTCTAACTTCAATCTTACATGAATTTAAAAATAAACTAACCATCATTGGATATGAAGGCTTTGTTTTTACAAGATTCCCAATTAATTGAACATTTATTATTCATGCCATGCTGTACAGTAAAAAATAACAGGAGGTCTTAATTGTTCTGACTCCAGCAGAGCGAGAGGCTCGTCTGCTCGAACAGGACAGAACGGGATGTGTTATAGAATAACCTCGGGTTCTGTGGACAAATCACTGACGTCCTGCAGATTAGATGAGATGATATTCTGATTAAAGCAGCATTAGGCTTCCTATCTTTAATTAAAAAAGGACATTTAGAACCCCTCTATATTCTCAGTAACCTCTGGATGTCAGTGCTGTTATCTTTGGCCCAGAACACCACCCCGTTTAGTCCAACTTGTTTTCAGTTTTCATTTAAAGGTGTGGAACACATATCTTTTTTTTAAGTCATTTAAATATTTAAAATATTATCTTCCTCATACACTTCAACTTAGTTTTGATGGTAACCACAAGTGTTTTTAGCCTCGCCTTTTCCTGTAACTACTCGACTGGCTCCATTTGCTGACGTTTATCCTGTTTATCCTGTTAAACTCAGAACCATTTTCACACAAAGTCTTATTAAAAAACAAAACACATTCAGGTAAGAAAGTGCAAATAAGTAAAACTCAAATTTCTTTGTTTGTATGACAGCTGACATTACTTCAAATACAAGGTGAATAAAAACACCAGAACGACAAAAGTCCCCTCAATCTCAGTGATTTATTTGGTTTTAAATGTAGAAAATGTGAAGGGGGTCTCAGTGTAAAAAAGGCGAGAAATCAAATCAAATATGTCTTCTATTTCATTCTTTAAGTGCCAGAAAAACCACATCGATCTGTTTTTTTTTTATGTTCACTCCCATTTGAAAGAAAAAACAATCTTTGTCTGCTGGAACATTTAGAGGAGGAGCCAGTTTTACATGTTTCAGTGTTGATGGGAAAAAATAATAAATATTTCAAAACATTTTGTTTTTACTCTGAGCAGATAATAACCAAGTGTTTAGCTTTGAACAGGTTGTTGAATAAGCTCAATATTAAATTATACAAGACAATAACGTCTGCACCGGCTCAGTACATCTCACACAGTTTCAACTTTGTGTTGCAGTCGAGAGCAAGAATTCATGATAAAATATTTACATCCAAATCAAACAGCAACCAAACATAATCTAAAAATCAATTAAATGTGATGACTTCAATCAACTTTCAGTTATCAGAACATGTGAAAATATCTAGAAACAGTGATTATTCAGTTTTTGATAAATGTTTTTTTTTTACTTTCCTGACATCTGACCCATTAGATTTTAGTGTATTTTAAATATGTTTTATACACTATAACTGTAATACACATCAAAGCCAGAAATGTATCTAATAAATCATCTCCAAATAATAAAAAGAGTTAGAAAAGAAATGTCTTAGTGTGAAGTTTTATGAATGTCAACTGATTGTTGGCAACAACCAAAGAAAACTGATATCTAAGGTGCTTTAACAATAATAACTCAAGCTGTACTTTTATTTATTTAAGCTGACTAAATGCTCAGATTAGATGGACAGATTTTTCCTCTCAGCTGAGGGCTGTATCTTGGTGTCAATCTGAGTCACGTTTTCTGTTCAAACCAGAGATATTGTGACGTGAATCAGCCTTAAAGTGGGGCTGATTGTCTCTGGACGTTGCTCTCTACTCTCCACCACCCAAACGCAGCACTGGTATTGATGAAGGCAGTGAGAGGAGTCAAACGGAAACTGGACGAATCCAGAAGAGCTCACATTTTGTTTCTTCTGAAACGACATTTCTGTCTTTCTTGGGCCTCAATCTAAAGCAACAACCTAACCTAAATTAGGTTTGATGCAAAGACCGTCCCAGTGAGTTCAGAACTCTGAAAGGAAACTAAGATTTATTTGCATGTTCATTTTCCAAGAAATAAATTATTCTCTAAATCTATAGAAATTCTTAGTTATTTCAAAATCTTCACTTAATATTGTCAATTCAATTCGGTATATCTGACATAAAATAAAATTGCCTCCTTTGGTTTCTGTTCTCATTTGGTCATTAGCAGCTGATAACAGGAACCAGTCAGAGGCTCCGTCTGCACGACTCTGGAAATTCTTTTAAACAGATTTCCTGCTGCTTTTGTGCCTCTCGTCCTCACAAACAGAGATTCTGGTGGGAGATTCAAAACTCAGGATTTAACCACATTGTTTTTCAGCATGTTGATACGAAGTTAATATGGATGTTCTCGCCACCTAGTGGACTATTTCAGCTTGTTTTGTCAGAACACATTAACATAAACAAAAAAAAATAAAAATCTCAGTTTAGGAATATCCAGAGTAGTGTAGCCGAGGCCTCAGAGTGTCAGACTGGTTCAACTTCGCTGCCTAATGTCCCTGACATGGTTCTCATTCATTACTTACTAAAGGTGTGCAAATCAAATACATTCATGCAGTGGGACGTCTCCATTCAAAGCTGTCCTGTTTGTCAC
Source organism: Kryptolebias marmoratus (assembly GCF_001649575.2). NCBI lineage: Eukaryota > Metazoa > Chordata > Actinopteri > Cyprinodontiformes > Rivulidae > Kryptolebias > Kryptolebias marmoratus. The sequence continues at coordinate 4,601,221 of NC_051432.1, forward strand.
GTCTGTATGATGACACATTTATGGACAAAGTTCTGTTTCTTTCTGAACAGCTGGGGACACTTGACGTCGTGAAGTCTGCATGCGCCGAAAATAAAATACTAATTTTATCAAGAAAGCGTTTTTCCCTCTCATCACCAAACAGCTCAAGACTACAAAGCTAATGCTGCCTAATCCCATTGTGTCGGGGTCCATCTTTTAACCTGAAAGATAAAACTTTACCTTCACTCTGTCAGCAAGAAACCATAGAATGTGCGTCGGGATGAATTCAAACTGAGCTCGTCTCATGGTGAAGTTCGAAAGTCGGCAGAGGAAACTTATTTAACTAATGTACGGTAAGTTTAATGAGCTATCCAGCTGCAGCTGATAAAATGTGACTGAAACTGCTGTCTACTCAACTAAAACACACACACACACACACACACACACACACACGTTCAAAAGGTACATTTTAAAGAAAAAGGACAAATCTGCTGCTGTTTTCCTCCAGCCTTTTAAAGCTCCTGAAGTTCTGACCAATGCAACTGTTCACTCCTACCTTCAGTGTTTAAACCTACCAAATGATTTATAAACCAGTTCCAATTTACTGACATTCAGTAAGTCTTGCTTTGTAGTCTGTTAAATCTAAGTAGTCCAAGTAGACTCATCCTGATGATTGAAAGGTTGCTTTCTGTAACAACAACAGCATAAGGTAAAGAATCAGTAGTTGAATAAAACCTTGTTACGGACTAAACCCAGCTTTGATGAGGTCTGTAGGTAGAAACAGTATAAAAAGAGTCAATCTTCTTTTTCCCCTAAGTTACGTAAAAATAATTATAGAATCTGTATGTTGGAAAAGATTTTTCGATATGAAAACATTGTCTGACAGGAAACCAAGAAGTGTGTTACCTCTCAGCCAAACACTAACTGTGAAAGTTTAAAACAGATTATCAGAGTTTTTCAGCATGATGATATTAACTAAAAGCACGGCTCAGACGGAATGGTTTTGATTATTTGAGGAGTAAACTGGGAAGAAGGCACACATTATGCCAACGCGACACATTAACATGAGAAGCAGACCTATGGTACAAAGCAAATAGTAACTGGTTCTTTGACACGCCGTGTTTGACAGCAGGCTTTTCTCTGGGTCTTTCACTGGGATGGGTCAGAACATCTGTAAACTCATTTACTGTGGTTTTAGGTCCTCTGGACCACCTCTGAAAGGCACAAACCTGTTTAAAAAGAAAACTAACTCGGGCGGATGTAGGTAAAAGCAAAAAGCCTCCAATGAGGACAGGCTGCCAGCTGGAACCACAAAAGATCTAAAAAAAAAACGCAAATCATCAAACCTATACTCACAGAGTACTACCTTAAAATATCCAAAAGCCAACAGATGTTGCAGAAAAAAAAAAGGGGAGCAGAACCAGGTGAGGTGGGACCTGATTAAGTCCATGCTTTGTGGACTGAGTCTTCACCTCCTCCTGGTTCTGTCAGAGGAGCCTGGGCCTGGATCGGTTAGGTCGAACTGAGGAATAGGCTCCAATATGGGTGACGAGGTTGGGTTCCACGCTGTGAGACCGCTCTCCGGGAATCGTCCTGGCCATCTGGTACAGAACCATGTCTTTGGCGTTCCCTTTGTAGCAGAACGAGCCCTCCAGGTATTCCGCCACTCGGGCCGATGCGTTGCCTGGGTACAGCATGGCTGGGGTGCAGCACTCGGTGGCTGGGGAGACGGCATAAAGCTGCGGGGAAATCCTCCGGGCCTCCAGGAGGTAGTGCCGACCCATCAGCTCCGCAACGGCCATGAAGTAGAGGGCGAAGAAGACGAGGTGGCTGACTGACAGAGTGAAGGAGAACGAGCAGGGATTCCAGAAAGGGAGAGTGAGGAGGAGGGCCGTCGCTCCGAACAGCCCGAGCCCCACCCACTCCAGGATGCGGTACAGCTCGGGGTTCCAGTAGCGCTGCAGCCTCTCGGGGTGGTACAGCTTGATGTAAAGAGTGTGGAGGGCAAACCGGCGAGACAGCAGGTTCTTAACCACAGAGAAGAAGTCCTCTCTCGGCAGAGCGTCATCCTCCAGAACAATCATGTTTTGGGGCTTCGCCAGCTCCCACCCCTTGCGGAGACAGAATACATAATCCTGCTTCTCCCTCTCAAAGGTGTTGATCTGACCCCCATTCCTCCGCCGCTCCTGAGCCGTATAGCGGACTACCTTAAAGTAAGGCTCCAGCAGCCGGGCATCCGGGTTTTCCAGGGGGTCGCTTTCCACGTCGCAGAGCAGGACCTCGGCACACCGCCACGCCCCGCAGCTCTTCACAATGCCGCTCAGCCGCCGCATCACCTGGAGCAGGTAGTGGAAGTTCCGCCCGTCGTGCCGCCGGGCCGTCACCACGATGACCAGCAGCTCGGGCCGCTGGGCGACGTCGGCGAGCCGAAACGCTGCAGAGGCCGAGTCGTTCTGCCAGAAGCGCAGCGCGTCCTGGCCCCGCTCGAGGCTCTCGCGCAGGGCGCTCTCGCTCTTCGAGTCCAGGTACATGAACTTCATGAAGTAGTACGAATACAGCAGGCGGTGGCAGCACAGAGGAAGGATGACGCAGAAAGTGATGACACACAGGGCGAGGGCTTGAGTTAAGGGGCTGGACCATCGTAGGTGCTGACTGATGAAGGCTTTCCATTGAGGCATTGATGAAGGAACTGAGAGGAGCGCTCAAACACTCTGAGTGAGGCATCCAATCAGAAGTGTTTAGGTAAACATTTACAGCAGTTTGCTTTGAAGGCCCAACAACAGGGAAATCGGAGAAGTCTGGCGTAAACTGATAGGTCTGAGGAGCATGAAGTCAGCTGTTCTTGCAGTAAACAGAGGAGCAGCTCGGTCCTTGTTGCTCTGCAGTCTGTGGAAAAAAAGAGGGAGATTGTTTACACAGATTTATCTGCTCTTCAACAGAACTACCACTTACTTAACTATGATATCATGTAAAACACTGATTATACTAGGCTAAGGTGGATTAGCTGGGCAGCCATCTTGAATTGGCAGAAGTCTAAAAGTTACCTAGCTGCAGATGTACATACAGGTGCTGGTCATAAAATTAGAATATCATGAAAAATTAGATTGATTTCAGTAATTCCATTTAAAAAGTGAAACTTGTATATTATATTCATACATTACATACAAACTCATATATTTCAAATGTTTATTTCGTTTAATTTTGATGATTACAAATGACAACAAATGAAAATCTCAAATTCA